>NC_090847.1:25455781-25757500 GCF_024217435.2 Syngnathus scovelli
GACAGTATTGAGCTTTCACCGCTAATCACGGCAAAGGGGAAAATAGCGCTTGTATGTCTGAAGAGCCGGGTAGGGAGAGCAGATGCGGCGAAAACCCTATGGTGGCCTTTCTATTGGGTTGCTATGGCAACGTGCAGCCGAGTCAGGCACGAGTGAGTCGTTATCAGAATACTGATTTGGGTTTGACAGGGGGCTTGTCTATTTGGCGCATACTTAATTTTTGTGTTTTCAAATCTGGAAGAATTTATCGCAAAACAGCGATGTGAGCTTAATGAGTCGGAAACTCATTAGTTGGGGAGCTGGTAGTGCCGTCATCTTTTGTTTATCACTGGGTTTATTTTCTCGAATCGCAATGGGCATTTTGGCAGTTATGGAAGAACAATTAAAAAAAAAAAATCACATTTAGTCATTTAAATTTATAAGTTGTGTTTCTAATTTCAATTTACCAAGTTAATATTTTATTTTTTTTGAAATATATTTCAAACAAACTGACAGAAAAAGTATTTGCCCTTCAAACTTATTTTATTGACGTACTCAATTGTGTGTATGTGTGTGTGTGTGTATGGGGGGGGAGATTGGGACTCAATACCAAAATATTAACAAAACAAAATATGTACATCGTCTTTAAAGACCAAAGTTCCAACAAAAGAAAACAACTCAACCCAAATCAAGTTAGACTTCACAACTTCAATGAATATCCTCACGATCAAAACAAACTCGACAGGCACTAACACAAATGGGAGGAAACTCGAAGCAAGAATAACAAAGATATTCATAATGCATATATCACACGCTGTTGTCTATTAGCTTGTCATCAACTGCTAACATCCAATCAATGACAACTACGCCGTTCTCACCGCTCAAGTGGACGAAGCCATTATACACTGACGACTGGTCCATATATGCATCACGCAATAGTACATATTCGTAGATAAGTGAATATGAATCAACAAAAAGATAATCAGAGTTCCAAAGTGTGGTTTGTAAGACAATTTTAACATATCTAGAAGGGTTATATAGAAAACAAAATCAAAATCTCCAATAGATTTTTTTTTCCCCACTTTTTTTTTTTGTTTTTTTTGACAAGACTATTTTACAGAACAAACCAATGACAAATAAAATGTACCGTAAACACCTCATCTGGCAAACTAAGGAAGGATTTCCACTTGGGGCATCCTGAAAATTTAAAGTATCAAACTCAAAGCACAAGCTGGCCAAATAGCCCCTCCAAAATCTTATTTACATACTTAACTTAGCTTTCTTTTACTCTTTCAATATTTAAAAAAAAAAAGCAAAACAAAACAAAAAAAAAAGCCTTTTTGAATCAGGAGTGCGACTGGACCTGGCAGGTCCGCCACACTACGCCGGCCAGGAAGACCTGATCCGAGTGCGCTTGGCAATCAGACGGCGTCGCAAATCGCTGGCGAAAGGCTCAACTACAAAGACGGCAAACGGCGAGCGTTTATGCCGTAAATCTCTCCTGCTGCAAACTTTCTCATAAAGTTTCAAAGCATCATAAGATGTCATATGAAGATATTTCGCAAAGACAAAATATTTTTTGATCATCATTTATCTTCCAGGTCCTGTAAAAAGTTTCTCCAAATTTCTCTTTTTATAAAAATAGACGCTTTTAAACCCACATCAAAGAGGTTCGGAGCTCTTTGGCAAGGTACTTGCTTTAAGAATTTTTTTGTCTTTTCATCCATTAGACAGTAAGCGCAGACAAAACAGAGAACATTGAAAAGTTAGACAAGCAAAAGAAAAAAAAAAAAACGTTTGGAAAAATTAGCTGTAGCGAAACGAGAACTGAACCAAGCGAAACGAGAACAGAATCACAATAATACGGAACGACGAGAGCATAAAATGAAAGTGCTCACGGAAAAGAAAGTGATGTGACGGGCGCGACCGTGCGCGGCGCTTACGCTTTGTGGGTCTTATTTGTCTTGAACGACACCTGCAGCACGCGGTCGCCCAGGCGGTAGCCGTTCAAGCTGCCGATGGCCACGGCCGCCTCGTCGTAGTTGGTCATTGTGACAAAGCCGAAGCCTTTGCACTTGTTTGTGTTGAAGTCGCGAATGACCTTGACGTTGGTGACGGCACCGAAGGGCCCAAACATTTGCCACAGGATGCTCTCGTCGGCGTCGGGAGCCAGGTTGTACACGAAGATGCACCAGCCGCTGCTGTGACCCGGGATGTTGATGCCCGCCAGGCTGGTCACCCCGTCGATGGCCATGGCCGAGAACCTGCTGTGACGAAACACAAACGCTGCTCGGTCAACTCAACCCAAAAAAAAAAAAAAAATGCAGACATGTTGGGCAGCAACTTTATGTTGTATGGCTCACACTAAAAATTCAAAGAAAATATTGATAAACACACTTTTACAGTTTTGAAGAAACCAAAATTCAAAAGCGCTCAGAAATTACGGGGGCAACTTTCAGGCGGTGTCGCGCGAGATGAGTCGCTCCAGTTAGCCTTGTGCGAAACATCCAGCGTGACAGGTGTGCGCATCGCCGTCAAGGCGAGCACTTGTTCGGAAGGACGAGTCGGAAAGGGTGGGAGTGGGGAGAAGGGGGCCTGTTCTATTGTCGGTGCCCTCGGCCACCGGCGCATCCTGAAAGAGGTCTGACGCAAGAGACATGAAAAGGCGATGGGGCCGTCCATAAAAGATCAAGGTGAGCTCGCCCAGTACGCGTACAGTGGATGCGGGGCCGGCGCAACGCTCTGCAATAGTGGCCCAGAAAAGCGCAAAGCCGCCCAGTACTGACATGTTGGGACACGAAAAGCCACGAGACATTTTGCTCATACCCTCGCAGCGCCCGCAGCAATATTCATGAGTCCATTTCATGGCTATCATCGCTTCGTGACTGTAAGTACATCATGTCAAACGATGCGATTTTCAAGTGAATGTTTTACTGTTTGTGAATTTTGTGCTATTTACTCTTGGTGTTTATAGTTTAGTTTTCTCGCACACTGTAATGCTGCAGGTCAAATTCACAATACGTCACTCTTATGAAATAGTTCCACCGCATTTTTGTTGGAAGCCAAATTGACCCTTTTTAAGGGGTCCACAATTTGTCATTTTTAGTGACCTACTTACACAGGTTAACGTTGTGTATCATTACTCAGAGGTCCAGAACAGAACTAGATTTTCAAGGGCTCGTAAAATGAACAGAAAACTAAATACAAGAGTAAAAAGCCACAAACCTTTTCACGCCATAGGCCATATTGAGCAGGTTGTCCAGCCTGAAAACATAAGATGAGCAGAGATGAGCGCATCATTTAATAACAAATTGAATAAAATTGTTTAAAAATATTTTTAAGTGAAAAATGCGAAAGTCCAGAATTAATGGAAACTCATAAAAAATGAGAAGCAAATATGCGTTTGAGGAGAAACAAAATAATGTGAATGTTAAGCAGCATTTTTGTCCATTTGGAAAACAAATACACAAAACGTTAAACAGCACAAACTTTGAGCAAGACGCTTCCGAAATTCCAAGCATGTTAGGTACTGCCGTCATTTTTTTGTTGGTTTGCTCAAGCGCAGATAAACGCTACTTAACACTAACGTCAGCTTTTCTGCAGTGGGTGCTAAAATGCACACGCGGTACTTCCCATTCCTCATGGTATGCTTAAAAGCATTTCCATCATTTTAATGTCTCCCCTTCACGTTTCTGGTGCATTTCGTCCTCATTCTAGCACTAACGGTAAAAGCAAAAACCATTGATGTTAAATTGCGTTTTTCTGCACGTTAGTCGTGCCGGGAGAAAAATGAAATAAAAAATTCAGTTTGACTCGTCAAATGATGGTGACGGGTTGCGTACGTGAATGAGAGGCTCCCTTTGAGATGACACCCAGTGACTGATTGAGGAAATGAATGATCATTTGAAATGTGTTTGGCTGTGCCCCTTTTACCTGAAGCGTTGTGCCTGCTGTGCGAGTGGTCCCGGGTACCTTCGATTGGGCGAGTGGTACAGCTGCGACAACAGCGCCTGGTTGCTCTTCTGGCTGGGGTTGTTGGCAAACTTGACCGTGATGGGCTCGGCGGCGCCGGGCGGTTTCTGACAGTGAAGGCCCTTGATGGCCTCCTCGGCCTCCACCCGCCGGTCAAAGCGGATGAAGCCGACACCTCTGGAAAGACCTGTGGCACAACACATTGGTCATTGATGACGCAAAAAAATAAAAAATAAAAAGCACATGAACCCTACTTAACATTGTTATGGTTAGTTTACAGTGATTTTAAGAAAAATATCACAGACTTCTTATTAAGCTTGGTTCGATTTGGTCTACTTCTTGACTCCACGGGAGCCTTGCAGCATTTTGAAACCAGGGAAAATCGTTTGGTAAAATACATTTGAGTAAGTCTGTTAAAAAATAAAAATAAATAAATAGACATCTTGGATCTTTAAAATCGAATTTTGGAAAATGACGCACTTTCATTTGGATGGCCTCGGTTTTTCTTTTTGATACAACTGCAAGCGTATTCGTCGGGACGGAGCATATGCAATATGCGTGGCTAAAGGAATCCCGGATTTGGCAAACGTCCTGATGTTTATTCGAGTGGGGCGTCTTCCACACGGCAGTCGCTCTAAAAATGCATTTCGTTTCTCTCCACGGAGCATGTCTCGCTCCAGTGGCACTGACGCACCCAAGTCCCGCTACTTTACACCCATTTCATATTCTACCCACTCCATGCATATTTATGAACATGTCGGGTGGAAAATTGCATTTTGGTATCTCGCACCGATACACCCGCGATGCATTTTGCAGGGCCCCTCTGTGTCATTTGGTTCCGTCTCTTTGGGGGGACAAAACGATAAAAGGGAAATGGTTTTGAGAAAACCCCATTAAAGCTGATGCGAGTATGCAGTCAACTCATACGCCTACTTGTGGAATTAACGGCGCCTATTCCGCGCTGTCCAAACGCCCGTCGTCTTCTTAAGCCATCATGTAGCGAGCGCTCAGCTTGATAGCAAGCAGCACCATCATGGAAGAATTCCAGGAGCGCCGAGGAAATGAAAATAAAAAAAGAGGAGCCGCCATCGCATCCGACTCACCGGTCACCTGGTCCACCAGAATGCGTGAGGTGATGATGCGGCCATACTGAGAGAAGAGCTGCTCCAGTTCCGCCTGAGTCATGGTCTTCGGCAAGCCGCTGACGTACAAATTTGCATCTCGGATGGAAGCGGAGCTTGGACGTGCGTAGGACACCTAAGGGGTAGACAGACAGCCTTGAGCGCTAGTGCATCTAATTTTGTAAGATCCCCTAAAGGGTCATCGTAAATCAACAAAAGCCAATAAGTGCGGCTGGGGAAAATCATCCCAGCTCCGTTCACATGCTTTTAAGCCACGTTGTCTATTTTGACTCTACTCCATGAGAAGTTAAAATGAGAACGTTTGGAAACTGCAACTTTGAAACTGAAGGTCATGGCGCACCGTGGGCTCAGCGACATCACCAGCAGTACAAATAAAAAGGGCTGGTGGATTTTTTTGCTTCATTCTTTTAGAATATTGATTCGAATGCCAAGTTCTGTAAAGTGGGAGCGCATCGAACATATGACTGAAATGTTTGATTTTACTTCCACTTTAAGGCTAAGATACGTTTGTGGTATTTTTACAGCGTAACCTAAACAGGCAGAAACATTTTTGGGGCGGACAAGCCTTTTACATCCACGCCCACTGTGTATAATTAATCATTTGGCAAAATAATGCATTTATGTATATAGCTATTAAATAAAACGGTACATTTGCTTGCTTGAAATGAATTGCTTTCAAAGCTCCTTCTGCGTGCGTTTGTAAGATATGTCAAGGTGGTCTTCAGTGAGAGCCCCCACCCTCACTTTCAGGCACTGCAGCTTTGTCATAGCCACTTTTGCTCCACCCTACTCTCCCTTATTCTTTCCTCCCAGGCAGTATATGGAAAGCGCGAAGGTTACGGCGCCGCCGCCACACCTGCCGCCTGATGAATACTAATGGCCGCCACCTCCCTGTAAATGCATACTGCCGCTTGTACAGCACATGAAACCATAGAAACTGTTCTGCTCCGCTCATGTGCCCGGATTTACAATATGCTCTCTTCCCAGGGAGCCTTTTTTTTTTCCTTCCTCCAGTCTCGTTAGGCCACTGCTCCACTCCTCAACGCTAACTACATTTTGGAGACATCTTACCTTGATGGTCTTGGTCTGAAGTCTCAAGCCATTCAAGGTGTTGATGGCTTTTTCCGCATCCTTAGGTTCCACGTAGTTGACAAATCCATAGCCGAGGCTCTGCCCTGCAAGTGCCAAATCACACTTGCTTGTTCACCGTACATTTGTACAGTAAAAAAAATAAACATTTGTCATATTGTGAGCATTTCAAAAATTATAAATGGCTGCTCCCCAACTGTCACTTTAATTCACGATTTAACGTGACGAGATTTAACACTATGATTCGAGGCAATACAGTCCAAGTCAAAACATGCTTATGTAATCCTTAACCGATACAAATTTGGACACTCAAATTTATCAATAGGTAGGTTTGTGAAATTCAGGTTTTTAACACAAATGTAACTACCCGAAAGCTTTCTGCTGTGAAATTTTAGGAAGACAAATTTCACGACAAATTCACCTACTCTAAACCTTTTAATGTCCATGTCTTTTTTTTTTACACTGTATGGCTTTCTGTGACGTTCCCAGCCTCAAGGTCTGTTGCAACCTGCAGATGACAGTCGAAGCACAGCGGCCACTTCCCTCTGAGAAGACGCCATTTGAAGCCTCGCAATGGTGAGCTTGCCGAGTCATCAGCAGGTTGCAACAGAGACACTGCAAGAGGCACACAAAGGCACGCAAGTCCTCAGAAATTCACAGAAATCAAACGCCTGTAGTGAATTTTACCGTTCCACCTCCAAACGTTTACACGAGGTCAAGTCAAGTTGACGTGTAAATGGTTCGAGTACATAAGCGATTCAGGGAGTCGCTTGGAAAACTCCCAGATCAAAATGAGCTTACCTGTTATTTTGTCTCGGACAAGCTTGCAGGACTCTATCTCCCCAATGCTCCCGAACAAGCTCTTGAGCTCGTCTTGGGCCATGTTCTGAGGCAGGTAGTTGACGATCAGGTTGGTCTTGCTATCCTCCAAGCTACCGGGCTCCACGGGCGAAGAACAGTTGTTGGAGATGCTCGACGGCCCGTTGCTGTTGTTGTTGCACGTGGGCCCGTTGGACAGCTGCGTTTCCATGGCTGCTATCACCTGCTAAAAACGGGCCAGAGGAGAAGAGTCATGGAAAAGGACAAATTCCATCATTCATACATCCATGACGTCAAGCAGGTGAAGCTACACCGCTAACGCGACTTCCGCACGATCGGCGATAAACAGGAAAGGTTGTGAGAAGCGCTAACATGAGGTCAGAACAACAAAGGAGCGACACACACCCCGGTCCAAGGCTCGGACGCCCACGAGCCACTTCTAAGCAGAGAGGCCACATCGCACAGTCTGACTGCCATGTTAGCGTCGAGATGACTTCTGAAATGTTGACACAAAATCATGTTAGAGCAAAGGCAACATTCCACGGCCAACGCGCGCCAAAACCCGACCAGGCACCATCATTTTGACAACCAAAACAAATAAAATATCTCGGACAATAAGCGGCATCCAAGCGTTGGCGGCCAGCCACACAGTTCTGACACGCAGCTTATAAGCAAGAAGACGAAGCAGGGAAGGTCCCCCAACAGTCAGTAGTCACTCCCACGGAAAAGAAAAATATATGCCTGAGACTATTATCTGCTCTGTTTCTGTGTCGTGCTTGCCAAACAACCAGTTGTTTAACATTAGCATGCTAATTTTCATTGGTAGGCACCATTGTGACACCAGCTACACTTGAGGAATCAGTTTGATATTACCAAGAGAATTCAAATTTGTGTTGAAGAAATATGACCAATTTATTAGGGCTCGATCAATATGGATTTCTTGAGTCCAATTCCAAAATTTGGCAGAATCATCGAATAACTGTTTTTGGTCCCTTAAGGCTTACAACAACAGATTATAGTCAGAACCTTTATTATTTGTCGAACTTGACAAGAGAGGAATTAAAGCTAAATAACATGCAGAAAAACATGGAGCCATGAGTTTATCAGAAACGGATTTTGCTGTACAAGCAAAATCTTATACTCGGCAGTGGACTTCCACTGCGCCAACTGGTACTCCGCCATTGTTGTAAATGTGGTCGGTGTTGGGGCGCAGTCATACGGTCAATGTCTCAGATGCGTAGTTGAATGGAGTCACAGCTCCAATTCGTGGACAAAAGGCACGAGGACAACGTTGTGAGCGAAAATTGATCAGCGAATACTAAGACATGTGTTTCATATGCATTACTCAGGCCCATTAAGATTATTGTAAAAAGGGGCTCGTGGCCATTTAATCGGTCGGGCGCTATTTTTTTTCCTTCTCAGATTTATCAAATTAAATTTGGACATCGTGGTCGACAAAAGAGGCAGGCAAAAGCACATATTGTCGCTTCAATCTGTGGCTGGTGCATATTCCACCTTTCATTCTCGGCGCAAAAGCACAAACACTGGCCAGCGTCCCGCTTGCAGGCACAAATATTTCATTAGATAAACACTTGGATGGGAAATCTTGGCGAGACGCAACACCGCCAGGCACTGACTGTGTGCCAGACAGACTTAGACGTTTGACGGAGGAGAGATTCACTGTCAAGTGCAAGCAATTAGCGGAATACAATTTTAGGAATGGCCTGGAAATGGAAGCAAAAGGTGCTCGGGTAAATGTTTCTTTGTGCTCATCTATCCCTTACTGTACATAGTGTTCCCCCCCCCCCCCACGATAACTCCAGTACTAATAGTCCTGCTCGTGTTTGTAAACATTTAAGCTCCATAACGGAGCGTTTGTGACTAAGCGGCGAACTCGTTAAAGCGCGACCTCAAGGCAAACTGTGAGCTCAGCGTGCGCTGATGCGACCCAGCACTTGAAGCGAGGGAGGCACGAATCCTCCGCCGAGGACACGATTGACCGAGTGTGCGTGACGAGCTGCCGCACGGCATGTCCGTCCTTGGGAAAAAAAAAGGAGGGGGTGGGGGGGGGAGGGTAAAAAAAACCCACAAGTGATGATTCAAAATATCTTCACAGTGGAGGCACATGCAACACCCACGGCAATTGGTTCGACTTGACTTTTCTTGTGACATTGCGACTTACTTCAGAAAAGGGAATTTCATGAGACCAAACCAGGAATTTACAAAAACTTCTTGGGTTTTAAGGCTCATCATTATCATTTGCAAAATAAAGCCCTCTAAACTTCAAATGGAAATTGAACCAAACATTTCCAGCAAACCTTCCTTGAAACATTGTGACCTCATTCTCAAAAATCAAGCGCACCTAAATGACTGTGTCCTTTCTACAACACATAAACACAACTCTGTCCAAACAGGACAAACTGGACTGTGACAAGCTTCGTACTGTGAGAGCGAGCCAAGTTAAGCCTAGGTTGTTACGGAGACTCTTGGCCGCATGTGCCTACACACTGAAGATGCACATGGAAATCAATTAATGCCATATCTTTAAAAGCAAAGTTCTAAGGAGTTTGAAATGATATTCAAATGTTGTCCAATATCTATCTATCTATCCATCTATCTATCGGGGCGTAAATTGGCGAGGAGTGCTGTTTAGGCAAATTGACAGGATAGAGCAGGATTGTCCAAAACTGGTCCTCAAGGGCCACCGTTCTTCCTGCTACAACACACCTGACTCAAATCATCAACCCATCCTAGCAAGCTCTGAACAAGCTCCTGATTTATTGCAGTGTGTTGCAGCAAGGAGACATGAAAATCAGGCTCTTGAGGACAGCGTTTGGACACCACTGGATAGAGTAGCCATGTAGCTTTCTATGCAAAATTATAAAAAGGCCATTTTAATCCAATGACAGATCCAGTCCTTAATGAATTAAGTACACTTTGTCCCACTTGGTGCCTCATACACACACTGCACATTAGCTCCATCCATCCATCCATCCATCCATCCATCCATCCATCCATCCATCCATCCATCCATCCATCCATCCATCCATCCATCAAGGATGTCACGTGGTTGCATTACAGTAAAGTTACATCATTTACAGTACCAGAGGACAAATACATTAAAACAATGACTCCTCCCAATGTTCCACTTAAATGCAGAGAAACGCCTGGAACAATCAACACAGAGACCAGCTACTTTACCTACGATTTTATTTTTCAAACAAGTTTGATTCAAACATAATGCTGAAAGGCTCCATAAAAAACATTTGATACATTTTGCTAAAAAGCCGAACGGCTACAACGACTTTGAAGCACCAAGCTTAATTGCGCTGCAGCGCAACAGCTGCGAGCTGCTCACACGCATGCGCCACCTTGTTAAAAAAAAAAACAAGTCACGCTTAAACTCACCTTGAATTTATTAGCATTTTGTTCGACAAACGTGCAATGGGCACACTTTGGAAGGAGAAATGTATGTCAAGTGTTAAAACGGCAGCAAAATGAATTTTCAGCTAGGGTGTGCATTTTTTCGTCTTTTCAAAACCTACACGCACACTCACGGGAGCCGACTACAGTATTTTTTCCTCTAGAAACTTCCAATGAAGAGAACGGTGCGGACTACTGAAATAATATGTAATATACTGAAATATCGAGAATATCAAAAGTATGTAGGAGCACAACGAGCCGGTGGGCTTTTCGCCACAAATGGGGGACACCGGTAACGAGGAAGCTTCCTCCCGATTAGCGAACAGCGAGGCTAACAACTCGCTCGCAACACTGCTCCGCTAAAACTTTGCACGAAGTTCGGCCGTATCTGAAACTTTTTTTTGAGGGGACGAACACCAATTCGACACTAGTACGCAATGGCGTCTTACCGTTAAGTGTTGAAGCGACGTGGCTGGTTAAATGTCTGTTCTCATGGAACTTTGCGGTCTTCGTGAGGGCGAATAGGGGGCGGTGGTGTGGTCGCAGCCGACATAAGTAAACTAATCGGGGCCTCGGCCAATCAGAAAGGGCGCAGCGTCAACCCGGAAATGGTATAATGACTTGATTGGGCTCAGGTGTACTCGATAAATCCAATGGATGTGACAATAAAAAAAAATATCAAACAATTCAATAAATAATACAAATTAGACCATCACAGCTCACTAGTACCGAGGGGGAATTGAATTACTAATTCCTTTTAAAGGGGGCTATCAATTATACAGGCAGGCTGTATTGGCATTGACACGTAAAATAAATTGCATCCAAGGGGATATTTATGATTAAAAAAAAAAAAAAGTTCCACGGATCGTGTCCCGCATTTGGGGGAGAGAAAGACAAAACCCAACACCACCAAAAAAACGTCTTCGCTGCTGTGAAGGCTACGTTATAGAGCTCATTCATGCATTCTTAAGCAATACATACACCCATCCTTCTCTGGTTTGTCCCGTCGGATCGAGGGACCTTGAACGCGTCACGCGGCGTTCACATGCAACCAGAGATGGTCCGCCGTTCAAAGACAGCCACAAGACAACGTGCAAAGAACATCTTACCGTTTTTATAAATGAAAGTTACGGACGTCCAAGTAGCCAATGGTATATATAAAATATAAATATTTTAAAGTTCAAACATAAAAAGAAACACAAACGACATAAAATGAGGATGGGGAAATAAAATATTTATTAAATCAAAACACACAAATGACTTCCTTGCAGGAACAAAATGAGAAGGGGTCGGAAGGGAAAAGGGAAGGTGGGGCACAGAAATAAAAAGGAATCAAATAAGTAAAAAAAAAAAAAAAAAAAAAAGGAGAAGCCCCTGGCTCGTGCCTGTCTCGCGCTTTTACAGGTGGGCCACACAAACAGGCGACATTTCTGAGTGCCAAGCGGCGCACGGAGGAGCTCGTCTTTAAAAGGAACATAGTGCTGCCGGCGAATATATACAGCCGTATCACAGCTCGCTCGCTCGCACTCTCTCTCTTTCTCGCCCGCCCCCCTCCCTCCCTTTTCAACATACACATACACTGGACGCGGAAGTATACTCTCCATCCTTCCAACCAGACGCACGGACGCACTTTCCGCGATTGGCTCCGAGCCGCCATAAGGCGCCATTGGTCGGCGCTGCTGTCACTCATCAACCCTCGCTGCCCTCCGAGGTGGGCGTTCATGGTGTTCTGTCACCCCCCCTGCCCCCGAGACCCAGATATGTTACAGGCCATAAAATGTAACCGCGAAAGTCAATATAAAATATGCAAAGTGATTTTCTTTTAAGGGGTGGGGGGTGAGTGCACAGAACCACGGTAAAGTAATTTTCTATGTAATTTTTTAAGGGGGGGGGGGGGGGGGTCAGGGTGCACACAACTATGTTCATGCTTGCATCAGTTCAGCGAGCAACAGTAGATATACATATATATATTCAAACTGTTTGGCTTTGACTAATAAATATGTCTTGCGTTATGATTTACTAACAATGCCAATATTCGATTCATTTAAATGTCCTCATTTTGTTAAAATTTTATCTTGCTTAATTTTCAAATTTTACTTACAGATTCCAAACGATTATTGGTTGGCTATGAATGACAGCATATTTTACGAGACTGTGGTTCAGGTTCTCATCAACGTGCTTTGCTTTGTTAATGGATTAAAAAAAGTAAATAAAATTAATTTGGACAAATACATCCCATTTAAATAATATCGATTTGTTAATATAATTTAAAAATTACCATTGATTAATTAATCTAAACAAAATTCAATCAGATTAAGCCTAATTTATTATTGACATGCAATAATTCCAAATGAATGTGGTCTGAAACAAAATCCACCCAAATCACTTTAGTTTAGGTTTAAGAAAAGAGGCAGAAAAAAAGTGAGAATTTCCCAAAAAAGTTCACCTGCAGGGTTTCCATCTTAATGACAGCCCAAATTGAAGTTCCACTGCCCTGAGAATTAGTCATGCCCAAAATGTCAATTAGTTGAGTAGCATTTAGCAAAAAATCTACAGCAGAAGCTTTTGTGCACATTTCCCATGGCAACATGGACATTTGCTTTAAGGTTTGTCTAAAATCTAGAAAATTAAACTGAAATCCAGAAAGAGAGGAAAAAAACAGAACTTGTTTTGATTTGTGTCATTGTAAGTGACATCCCAACTGCTAATAAAACTAAGCTTACCTTGGTCCACCATGTTCCTCACGACCGCCACCTGGATTGCGCTAAATAGACAAAAAGGCGAAAGCACGTCAAAAAGAGATTCTCTATCTCTCTCTTTTTCCCTCCCTGAGTAATGTTATTTTAAATAACACTGGAGAAAAACATTCAAAATACAGCCTGGCATAATGTTTCACTCATTTCCTCTTCCTGTTAGCAACATCATTAGCCTAGCCTTGCACGCCCGCTCGCCCCATTGGCTAACAGCCTGCAACATCATGACAGTGTCTGCATGGCACAATCATTTTGGCTTCAGTGCTCTCAAATCAAAGTGTTTTCCCCCACCTTGCATTCACCTTTCCCTTTTTTTTTCCAATTAATATTATTGATACAATGACATTTGAGTGCTAGAATGCGACAAGTAAGCAACCATGTAGCAGGTGCACATTTGACATAAGTACAAACAACAAACTAAAGCCTTGCACCTGTCAAGTGTGGAAACTGCTTCCTGTCTTGGAGTGGGCGGGGCCTGAAGGGCGAGGCCTTAAAGGCCCAGCTCTGCTAAAAACAAACAAAAATATTGAGTATTTTACATAGATTTTTTTTCTTTTTTTTTTACATTAGAAAACCAGCACATTGAAAATTTATAAAAACTAAATTAACAGAAACTTTGGAGTATAAAATGCTCAAATAGGAATAAGTTGTGCCTGTATTGATTTGGCAGACAACCTAATAATAATAAAAAAAATCCTTATTATTAAAATAACCTTAAAAAAAAAAGACAAGAGCTTACGAAATCAGATAAATCACCATGCAGTTGTAGAATCATCTTTTGACACATCCCAAGGTGTTGCTGACCTTGCATGTCACAAACACATTAACTGTGATTTATATGCATTAGGCCAATCAAGAGTCAGAGCAAACGTGCCGGGCAGATGTATTCCCTCGCGTCAACTCAAAGATTTCCTACTGAGCCAAGGGTAAATTTTTTTTTTTCCTTTCATGCTCAGGTCAAACAAACAAGTAATGGCAACATTAACTATTCAGTGGCGACTGTTTGCAGAGAAAATGACATTCAATAGCTAATTAAGTGCTCTGCATATACAATTGGATTCATCTCTCAGATGTTATTTTAATTTGGATCAAAATTTTGCAAGTTCATAAAAGTAGTTGAGATGTCCACATCTTATTCATTTTTGATCAAGGCAAGTCATTTTTTTATTGTTACATTTATAGACTTGGGAATGGGTGGCTACAGAAACCAGGATCGATATCGGGCCGATATCAGGAATGGTATCGGGCTGATACCAGCCTTATTTTAAGCTATTGGGTACTTGTGGAGGCTTCCGATACCAGCTACCTAATACTTAAAGCCACCTTCAATTTTGTAAACGCCTAGATTATTTCCACAAATTAGGCTTAATCCTCACGGAATGTTTACAACAAAAAAATTCCGAAACATTTCCAAAAATAAACTGAAAAAAATAGGACGTGTCAGATATTTTGGCACCCTTGACAATGGGTGACCGATAAATTGCGCCGCAGTATGTTTAACGCCGCCTCACACAAAGGAAGTTGACTAGTTCGGCCGCAAATAAATACATACTGAAAAGTAGAGCGGAATGAGTCCGATATTTTAGCAGCCACAATGGAAACTTTTCTGGTGTTGAGCTCAAAGCGCACAAAGCTTGACAGTTAGTTGCCCGTCACAACGTTGGAGAGGACAAGAGAAAATCGCTTTTCAATTTTCCGCCTGGGAACCTTAACAAGAGACCTTGAGGATAATCCCCACTGGTCTTTTTTTTCCGCCAGCCAATCATACTTGCTGCGTGCGATTACAGGGAGGACTCAATTAACGTACACCCGACAGGGGGGACACTTCAATCACGGAGGCAAACATTGGCCAACATCACTTTCGTGACCTGTAACCGCTGGGCCGTCTTAGCTCCATTGATTGTGTTCAACGAGTTTAGGTCCTGTCTGGATTCGCCAAAATCGCTTCCACATTTTTAAGACAAGTTCCCTCCTGATTACAAAACAATGAGATTTAAAATCTACTTTCGTTGTCAAAATTCAAAAGACAATTATTGTCAGAGACTTGAATTAATATCGGACAATTCGCTTTAAAGATGACCTTTACCAAGATTTGTGCTTTGGTATTTAAATTTGATCAGAAATGCCATGTTTTCTCTGCAGAAAACAAAAAACGGGAGCCCGGAGCTGCTTTCCAGTATTCCGCTACAGTCAAGTAGGTCAAGGCGACAAGCTTGACTGATTCCCCCACTCGACTGTTCTTTCACCTGTTTGACACAAATTCACCGCAGACTCATGGCGCGGAAACTCGGAAGGTTTATTTGACTCTTCCTCCTCCACATGGCTTCTGAAGAAATTTAATAGCCATATTTCCCATGAGAGAACAAATACGGAGACCTATATAATACCTCCAATTCATCCCTTACCCTAACCTTTACTAAACAGCGACCCTCACACCTAACCTACCCAAAGCGCCTTCAAACGGCACTTTCAAAGAGGACGAGTCTCTCGAGAACAACACAATAACCCCTTCCACAAAAAAAGAACCGCCTAATGTGAATGGACTGTGCCACTAGGAGGCGCAAGAGCCTACTTTCAGGTGAGTTCAATTCAAAAGGCAAAGCTAATTTTAGCGCGTGAGTCACGTCTGTTTTATGGAGGTGTTTTCACACAATGTAACCTTTCTGACGTGTCGCCGTTAACTTATTTGCCAACTGGCAGAAAAAGAATGAGCTGGAACATGGTTTAAAAAAAAGCCCTATTAATTATTCAACATTTGAGCAGCTAACCCCTGAAAGCTAAAAGCTGCGTCTAGACACAACATTATTAGTCATGCGTGACTCGATGTATTAGATACTGTACTGTGCAATCAAATCTTCATATCGTTCAACTTTTCTCTACCACAAAATTTGTTCGAAATCTCATTAGAAATATACGATACTGTATAGCAGGGGTGGCAAACACATTTTTGTCGTGGGCCGCATCGTAGTCATAGTTTCCTTCGGAGGGCCATTATGACTGTCAACGCAACAAACTGATAACTAGTTTTGAAATCACAGACTAATCAAAACAGTTTTTTAAAAAGATGAATAGTAATAAAAAAATGTTAGCAATTTCTCTATTTTTCAAAAGTGAAGGCAATTTGTAATTTTAGTATTGACATAAAGTCCATGCACAATTTGTCTTTGCGGGCCACGTAAAATGATATGGCGGGCCGTATCTGGCCCCCGGGCCTTGGGTTTGACACCTATGCTGTATAGTGTGCGGTTTGTGTAATGCCGTAGGTCGTAGCCTAGAACAAGACTGCATGAAGCACACAATGAACATTTCAGCTGCTCAGGCTGCTGCACTGCGCAGGAACAGGCACTCTCCCTCCAGATGGCGGCAAGAAAGTCAATACCCACTCGTGTTGCAGTCACTAAAACAAGTGGCGCTCATCTCTCTGGCAAACAGACGCTCCCCAGAGAAGATGAAAAATCCCGTGCAGGATTGGAAAAAAAAAGTGTGGGATTTAAAAACAAAACAAAAAAACGGATCAAATAAATTCTTCAGCTAGCTATGTAGTTAGTTGTTTGTTTTTAGAGCTTTTATTTTTAGATTATTTTTTATTTTGTTTATATTAGATTTCGTATTAGTTTTAGTTATTTAACATATGGACAACACGAAACTAAATTCTAAAAAACTAAAACAACTATTTGACCTTATTTAGCCATTTCAAAATAACTACATTTAAAATGAGCTAATATTAGTTGACAAACAAAAAATATATATATTTTTTCTTTTCTATAACTACAATTAGTTTTAGTTAACGTTATAAACGTAAGATCAGTTGGCTTCCCTTTTTTTAAAAGCATTTTTTTTCAATCTTAGTTTGGGTTTACTTCATAAGTGTTTCTTTAACTGTAATATGAATAATGACTCATGTTGGCCAATCCCATGGCGCTGCCAGATAGTAATTTCCAAGGATGTTTGCGTTAAAGAAAAAAGAACAGGATTTGTTTTTCATACCCCGCGTGTTAAACATCAAACAGGGGCGCTTCCCTGTATCACTACTCGAGAATGTTAAAATGATCTTAAGGGTTCATTCAGCCTGACTGTATGAAACAGTCGAGCTTAAATGCATTTTTTTTTTTTACTCAAAATCTAAGCTAAACTCAATTGAACTTAAGCAGTGATTCATTTGCATACAACTTAAAAGCTCACGCGTATCCCAAGCGATATTCGAAGCACACTTTGAGAGTAATTGCCCTCCATGAATCAAATAATTCAAAAATGAATTCATTTTTTAAAAAAGTAGGTGTCATTGCAAAAGGGGGTGCGGCTGCAAATGACCGTCAATATGTCTGCTTGTAGTGTTGATTGACAACAAAGCTAATTCGCAATAGTCAGAGCACCCCACCCTCTTTATCTCTCCGTCTCACTTCTCCATCATGGTGGAGACGCCATGCACGCACACGCACACGCACACGCACACCCTCCTCTGGGAGGCTCGCTGATCTCTAGTGCACATCCTGAAGAATTAATGACTCCTAATGTAGCAGTTAATGCAGGAAAGGCGGAACATCCATCATAACTGACAATTTAATGGCGCTTTCACAGACGGGACGCTCACAACGCTTCCTCTTTCGGCTTTTGCACACGCATGAATACAGCCAGATGCCCCCCCTCTTATTTTTGGGTGCCTTAATGTTGTCCATTAAAGATATACATATAATTTATATATATATATAATATATATAATTTGAGTGACCCTAGCCCCGCCCCAAACATCAATGTCTTCAATCGATACACATAACTTAAATTATGATGACATTTACCGTCAGGGAGATGCTAGCTTTGTTTAGCTGGCCTATGTCGTTTTACATTATATGTTAGCATTTAGCAGACTGTTTATTCAGTGCCATAGACAACTATAGACGCGAAAATCCGAACTGGGAGTGGCCAGCATATAGCCAATACAAAAAATGACATTTACTATCAGGGAGATGCTAGCTTTGTTTAGCCGGCCTATGTCGTTTTACGTTATATGTTAGCATTTAGCAGACTTTTTATTCAGTGCCATTGACGACTATAGACGCCAAATCTCAACTGGGAGTGGCCAGCGTATAGTCAAAACAAAAAAAAAACAAAAAAGTGCAATCTGCATTGAATCAATATTTGATGGCACTCCCAGCTCGACTGCAGAATTGACTTTGTGTATTCAAAGTGCTTGGACAAGCGTCGATTGCCGCCACGGGACCGAAGGAGGCCGTGCAACATCAATGCAATCTGCGCTAGCTAACTGTAATCATAAGAAACAGGTTAAAAATGAAGGATTAGCAACGCCAACATGCTGCAATGTGGCACTCTGTAAATAATCGTTCAGCAGCGGGAGTCACATTCACAATTTCTCCTTGAACGACCGGCCGGGCTCTCGAGACGCATCTGTGAGTGCACGATCTCCAGCGTGTGGGAGGATCTTATCTAACCTTTCCTGCTTCATGAAAAATTCAGCATCCTGGCCACCAATCTCCTCCGTGTCAGGATGCTGCGTCCAATATAAGGCTTGCAGGGCCTGGAACAAAGGAGGAAATTGCTTTCACCCCCCCCAGCCCGTGATCAGTGGCATCACACGAGAGTGCGTTCTACACGCCTCTTGTTGAAAGTGAGCTTTGCTTTGGAAGACTTGTTTTGGCAGCTTAGCTTACGGGAGTGGCAAACCACAAAAACGATACTCCTAAGAAGATGTCCATCATGTGACACTGATACTGTTTTTCTTCATATATTTGGGCTTTCTTTTGGAATTTATGTTCTTTTGTTAAATCTTTTTTTGTTGCTAAGTACTTTGCCAACATCAATATTACTTTTTTTTTTTGATGATAGTCTTATTTTTTTTAATGCTTTGAGTATTTTGGGAACCAAAACCACTAGTTGACATTTTTCTAGATAACAGTAGCAATGTTTTATTTTTCCTCTATTTTTTTTATCCTTATCTTTGTTATTTTTATTTATTTGAATTATATATTTATTTATGGATTACAAATTCAAACAATGATTTTAATAAATTATAGTAGATTCAGTTATCTTGTTTTTCATTTTTTATTTGTGTATTTATAAGCTAACAGTTTTGTCTCACATCTATAATAATAAAAAAAAAATAAAAATAAATCAACGCATTTGTTGGCAAAATTGCCAAGACTTACAATGTCCGTTTTAGAAAGCGCCACTGTTGGCGATTAGAATATTATTTTAAATAAAATAAATAAATAAATAAATAAATAAATAAAGAAAGAAAGAAAGAAAGAAAGAAAGAAAGAAAGAAAGAAAGAAAGAAAGAAAGGAAGAAAGAAAGAAATAAATGCTCATTGAAGCAGCACTGAAGGGCATCTTCCAGATAACACCAAATTCATCACAGTCCCACTGTGATGCATTGACAAATTCATCATTTGGAATTGGCACTGTTACTATATATCATATCTGTCATATCCATATGGCAACACAAATCTAACTTTTGGTGGTGGAAATGAATGAGTTCATTTATCTCTCTCTAGCCTGAAAATAAATGGCGGGAAGAAAAAAAAAATTACAACACCACGGGGGCATATTTATTTCATTTTAAGGGGAGCTTTCAGGTCATTCTTCAGTCCTTCCCTGGTGACATTTTCCCAACTTGACATTTTGTGACATTTTCTGTTAAATATTGCTGCTATTCCTGCTGTGGAATTAAAAGCGTGTCTTGAAGGGACAGCGCCTTTAAAGGCGACACAGGGCTTACACATACCGCCGACCAAGCATGCGTCGCCAGGTATTATGAATAAATCGCTTTTAATCCGTAAAGAATGAGCCCAAATTCGATCGTGAGCGAATCTACAGGAAGAGCCTAACTTCAACTGGCTTCAATTTTAATTCCTTTGAATATTTGACTGCAAGTCACAGATGAGTTCAAGAACTGCTATTGTTATTTGTCACGATATGGCAAAATCGGAACATAATGGAAATATTGTCGTTAAAAAGTGGCTTCTGAAAATCCCTCTGAGGACATAGCGATTGATCGCAACGAAAACGCAACGTAAACTGGAGCGCTAATAGACTGAATAGTTTATTCGTCCGGAGAGGTGAATCCATCTTAAAGGATTGACTGAGCTATCCTGAAGGATTACGTCCGGGTCGAGAGGTCAGAGGTCGGTCGTATGCTCGGGCGGGGCTCGTTCTAGCAGTTTAGCATATATAAAGAAAATTAACCTCGGGGAATGTCACAGATCGGCAAGTGTGACACAGCAGGGCGGAAAAAGTGATTTTGCCTGTGTTGCTCTCAACAAACAAAACCTTAAGTGGACAAAAGTAATACATTTAGTAGAATGCAAAAAGATTAATAAGGTCAAGAAATAATCACATAAATATGCAATCATTATTTTGTGGATTTTAGTTAGAGGCAAATCATTTTTCTTCCTATTCTGTCACGTCTTAGCTTAGCGTATCGATACTGAGACAAAGACACCACACACTACATGTGACTGAACCAAAGTGAGGAATAATGATGAAGATAAAATGACTTCAATCTGAAATCCATAATGCTGAAAACTACGAAAATGTGAGAACAGACAATTCCCCCACCCCAACACACACACCTTTCCACTTTTAGCTGCAACGAAAAGATTTTCCTCGAGACAAAATGATCCACTTATGCCTCATCATGACATAAGGCGGGAACGCAAGGTGTCGGATTGGGTTCGCTTTTGCTGCAATGCATCAAAACCGCACTCTGCTTCTCGGATAATCGAGATTCTACGGCCAAATGCACACGATGGCCAGCGAGAACATATATCTTGGTTTCTGTATTGACACGTAAAAATTTTGTCTTGATTGTTGGTATCATTGGTCGAATATTTCCCCTCCTTTGAGTTCTTCAGGTGGCAAACAAAATGAGAAACTTTTCCAACGAAATTAGCCCAATCAATGCGAGCCTTCCGCTCGCCTCATCAAAGTAACGACAATTAATTAAACTGTTCGGTCATGGATGAAACGCCTTCACTTCCAATGTCAGCAGACAAAAAGGAGGGTCAAGGAGGTGCATTTTAACCCGAGCCGCGCTGTCGGGAAATTATTATACTAAAAGTGTGGCGTATATCGCCGCTCCTTTACACTGAGGTGAAGAGAAACACTCGATGAGCACTACGTTTTCACATACCTCTTGAAAGCCATCAACAGCGAGAGGTCAAAGGCCCGGGAATACGTGCTGGGATTGCGACCACTCTAAACAAGCACACTCAAAAAATAAATGGAGAAGCTACGCTGTCAAATGCATTTGCGGGGGTTGGGTCGTGGTATCGAGGGATATTCCTTTTTTTTTTGCCGTTGGATTTGTCATCTAATTACAAAATTGCAAATAAGTTGCATCAGTCCTTCCTGTCAAAGCTGGGAAATTCTCCAATATGATGAGCCAAGATGAACATAAATGCAGTCAAGACTTTGTATGTATGGCTTATTCATAAAAATACGAAATGTGACAAAATGGCAAAGTAGAAGCAGAAGTTGAGATCTACACAATGTCCACCAATTTGACCGGCAAGTGTTTTTTTTTTTTTTTTCCCTTCAATGCACCTGCTTCCTGTTCTTTGAAGACTCGGTCACGTCAGGCCACGTCGCATCAAAACCAAGGAAGGATGAAATGCCAAAGATCTTCCTGTCCATGCCCGCTTCCCACGTGTCCCCTCAGGCTCAAGTGCACGGGTCATGAGAACACACGTTAACCTTTTCAGGATTCTTTCATAGCGTCTTTTTTTCGAAATAAAAATGAGGGACATCTGCTTCTATTGATTTTTGTCTGTTTCTGAGTAAGTTTGGAGAGCGTTTGCTATGTTGATGGATGAGCATCGTACCGATACAGTGGTGCCTTGTAGTATGAGCTAACATACAATGGAAAATCCAATTGATGTGCTAATCGTTAGCATCAATACTCAACAAACAACCAGACAGAAAAAAAATTGCCACCTCTGTACTTTAAAAAGTGTGTCAAGGTTAAATATTTTTAAAGCTTTTGAGAGAGGTGAAACTACAGTGTTCAGATTCATGTTCAGAATATAAATTAAACATGAAAACTGTTTTTACCTCAGGGGGCAGCCATTTTGCCACTTGCTGTCGACTGAAAATGACATCACAGGTAACAACCAATCACAGCTCACCAATTTTCTGAAGCTAAACCGTGATCTCATTGTCAGTGGACAGCAAGTGGCAAAATGGCTGCCTCTGAGATAGATAAAAATTTGTGAATTATGCTGCTTAACAATATTAATCATAATGCTGTGTTTAGACTAGTGGGGGCACAGACAACATATTATTGGGTTGACTTCTTTTTAAAAAAAATACTACGGGATGAATCCAATGCCATTAATGAGACTTTTATTTTGAAGCCCTCGCGGGCTGACCTATGACGACGCACATTCATTCACAGCACTGATTTGCACTTTAATGACAACTTTGTCCTTCTCCCACATTGTCTCCCTTCATAGACGTTAACTTTAAGTGCAGAATAGCTAGCTTGTGACGCTACACTAAGTCTCCCTTTATGGTTGTTCATAAACATTGTCGGCAAATGCACATTATGATAGACATTTTAAAGGGTAACGATTTATATTAAAAAAAAAATTGAAAAAAGGCCATTGAGATGGGGAAACCCACCAGTAATAAGTCAGAATTTTAAGAGAACAAAGACATAATTTTAAAAGAATTAAGACGCAATATTATGAATTACCCCTGTTGATGCGGGAACAAAGTTGTATGTTGTTTTATGAGACTTAAGTTACCATAAAGTGATTAACATGAAAATATTACGAGAATAACGTTGCCTTTGCTCAAATAAGACATATCGATTTTTATGAGAATGACGGCTCCATTTCAAGATAATTAAATAACAAGCTGAAATTTGTAATTTTACAAAATAAAGGCACATTTTTATAACCCTGAAGTTAGAATATTAAGAGACAAACAAGTCTTGCTCCTATCATGCTTCTAGTAAGAAAACAATAAAGTGGCAACTGCTCCCGAGAGTAAATTCACAATTTTACAAGAATTGAATGGCATTAGTGGGACAAATTAGTTTGAATATTCAAAGTGGTAATATTACAATGCGTCCTTTGTTGGTGTTTTGGAAAGCAAAAAAAAAAGTACATCTGTCCTCATTGCAGTGCGTAAAGCGCTTGTGATTGATGTGTTTTGCTCACTGAACTGGCAGCCGACATGCAAATAAATGCAGAGCGCTCATGTCTGAACGTTTGACGACGCCCCGGCATCAAAGGAGAAAGGAGGGGGGAGGGGGGCTCATTTAATCCTTTTAATAAATTATGCAATAAATGCTCATCGGAGACATTTTCAGAGAGAAAAAATATTTTGAAAGTGCAGAAGAGGAACAGCCGTCTCTTTTTATTCGAATTTCAGATTGGAGGTTGATTACAGTACAGGTTAGTTTTTGCTTCAGCTAATTTCGCAACAGCTTCCGCCATAACAAAGCGCTTTACAGAATATAAGTTATATTTGTCGTGAATGAATTATTTTCACACCAATTAAGTGGATTTTCTGCGGTACCCCCAAAAAATGGGCCTAAAATAGTCATTTAATTTGGTGAAACTTTCAAATAAAATACACAATCTAATTTGAGATACGTACACAACAAATCCAGTGAGTTGTTTGAGCCAAATCAAATCACTGCATTTTTTAAAATCCACACTATTGTTTATTTATTCTTATTTTTGTGAATTTCTGTGACTTTTATTTTGCGAAAATACTCAACTTAAAATTTGATCAAAATTTCCTGCCTGGAAATTGTCGACCTCATCCAATTGTTTTGCACTGTATAGCCGAAGCATTTTTTCTGTGTGTTGGAAAAACGAGCACATGGCTTAGCCGTGTGTAGTCGTGACGGTACAAGAGCAGACCACACCTGCTTTTATTTGACCCGCAAGAAGCCTTTAACACCTGCTTTGACGCTTTCCGCGGAGTACCTTAACACTATTCAGAAAGGACGTTAGTGTCACGCCATCGGGGGCTCGGAAAACAAGCTGTTAAAAAGCACTCGGGACTCCAACATTCCTAGCCGCAAGAGATACGAGCTACTTTGTCATTGCTGCTTTCCGACTTTACAAAAGTCAAAAACTCGGCATCCCTCGCAAACGGTTTTTAAAATCCTTCATGGAGCAACCTTAAAATTTCTTAAAACTCCGCATTGCAACTTTTCTAGGACAAAGGCCGCTGTTCCAATTTTTCACAAGCAGTTCCACAGTGATGGATGATGTTCAATTCTCACCTGCAGGTCGGTGAAAACCGCCCCACCGCTACCCACCCGCCCTCGGGTCACGGCCATTCGCGATTAATGACAGATGGCCAGGCGAAGACCACGTCCTTGAGCCGCCAGGCTTATTGGCACCCGGCGCTAATTGTATCACATATAACGCAACTAAAAGCCTCATAAATCTGGGAGCAAACCAAATGCTTTATCCAAGCACCCCCGCCCATTTTTTTTTCTCCCTCCCGAGTGGCAAATTGCCATTTCTCTTGAAATATTGGCAACCTTTTGACACCCGAGTTGCATTAGCTTAATGAGCTTTTTGCAAAGAAATGGCGACGGGAAAAAGGGCTGTATAGGTCTGGCGGGTGATCTTTACGCTGATTGATAATAATCTGATCAGGTGTTGCGAAAAATACAAATTAGTAATTTCATAAACACCGTGTGAAAATATTGGCAATTTTAAGAGATGCTAACAAATGCTTTGCTAAAATCTGCTAAAACGTTCACAAACATGACAGAAATTCTGATTTAAACATCAAACGTTCATTCATTTGACCACTCTATGTACCTGTTCCTGCTGTTCCATTTGCTTCCAATCAAGGAAGACTTTCCTTGGCCTGATTCCTGTTGGTCCTCTCAGAGGGCGTGCGAACCGATGATGCGAGCACACGTGCGCCTCGGCTCCAGTAAAACTGCAAGCAGGCTTTGCGCTGTAAATACAGAAGATTACCTGAACACCGGAATAAAGACAACGGCCGCAGGAACGGGGGAAAAAAAACAGATGGGGAAATCAATATGAGAAATGGTCTGAAGGGCCCCGCATTTCCTCACCGGTCATGAAAAGGTTATTTTACACCCAAAAGCATGTATTGATTGCACGCACTCGGCGAGGCGGAAGCGAATATCTACTGGTGGAATTGATGGGGGTATTTATTTTTTGCATTAGGATTAGGGTGGGCGGCGGGGACAATCAATGCTTGTTTAATGTAGCTGCAGGGACCGAGGCATGAATCACGGGGCTCCGGGGCGAGGACGCATTATTTGCGGTTGTCACTGGCGGGAGCAAGAGGGACAATTTTACAAATAGCCTGCAAGATATTACCTGATGAGCTTGACTAATTTGAAATGTAGAAAAAATAATTTGAAAAATAAATTTAACAAAGACCTTAAAAAAAAACAAAAAAAACAAAAAAAGAATTATGAGGATTTCAGAAAATGGATTGATGGATGAAAATTTCACAACCGCTTGGAATAATAATAATATTTATAATAATAATAATAATAATAATAATAATAATAATAATACAAATGGCAATATGGAAACATACATAAATAAATAAATAAATAAATAAATAAATAAATAAATATTCAAACAAACAAACAAACAAACAAACAAATAAATAAACATAACTTTCGTAATAATCACTTTCAGTTTCTTTAAAATTGAAAAATCACACATCCACTCACTTTCAATCTACCAACAGTTGGCAAAACGTCTCCCATTTCCCTGAATGACATTTTAAATATTCAACATCAATTATACGCAGGTCAGTCACATTATACAGTATATGGTGTATATACTTTGCAGTACCACTGCGACAACACAGGAAAACCCAGCCTTGCAAAAAAAAAAAAATGACCATCGTATTTCTGCTGATGCGGAAGAATCGGCTGCGGTGGATCGCTCTCACTCGTCCATCATCGTGGATTCGGTCGGACCAAGCCCAGAGCGGGCGCCATTTGACACGGGCCGCGGAGCCAAGCAGCGCCCCTGTGCTTCACATGAATAATTCAAACGGAACCAATAAGCCAATGTACCGATGCTCAGCTTGTGACACAAAAACGATTTTGCTCCCCTGCCCCCTCCCACCACTTACGTGAGTTGAAATGACCACGCTTAATGGGAGCACACACATACGTGCCAAAACCAATTTACCATCAACTAGCAGCTGTGGATGAACCAAATGAAGATGTTTGTATGTCAGGGGAAAAATAAAATCTTTTTCATCATCAATTCATTCAAAACATACCAATAAAGTGTAAATGCTTTTCAATACGTATTAAAAACTGACCATACAAAAAGTTGTTTATGCGCTGTATAGTCTTTCTAATTTCAGTACTTTTTATTTCTTGACTTTCAATGCCTTTAACTCCATTGATTGTAACTGCTTTTAAATGTTGTACTTTGACTTAAAACATTTGACATTTCGTGAAAATTCCCTGACTCGAAATTTCACCCATGCCGATTGTATACGATTCGAGAAAATTTACTCAAACCAAAATTTTGGTTTGAAATGTTTTCAGATCGTGATAGTCTAAGCCTTAAACTATCACGATCTGAAAACATTGGGAAAACCATTTGGGGAAATTTTGTTCTCGGGTCATCAAAAGCGGAGTGGTTCTCGTACCTGACTTCCTGGCGCCATATCCTAGTCCAGGATGTACACGGTCAGTCGGATTGGACTCCAGTCCCTGCTTGATCCTAAGCAGGCAAACAGTAGGATGGGATATCTTTAAACACAAAGTAATGACAACTTCAGTACCGTAGCTCAGAACAGAGCATCCGATCCCTACCGGCCCCAATCAATACGGCTCGCTTTCTTGACAGCGAGTGATTGATCACAGGGCCGGCGTGAAGCCTCAAGATGAGAGCACCGGGTGTCTTCTCTGGAGGAGCAAGTGAGCGACGCAACTCGCCGATGAAACCGACAGGCCGGCGGAGAAAAACCGTACAACCTCCGTTCGCCCACGCACAATACGTGACTAGAAAGACTTGATTGGAGAGTCTTGTGAAGAAGAAGAAAAAAAATATGCAGAGGTCTGGTGACTCATTTGTAGAGCAACACACCCTGACCGACCTCTCTGCAAATTTCACTGACCCCAAATTGGCTTACGGAGGACACTTTGACATCCAAAAACTAATTATCGTAATTTCACCTCATTTTAAGGCAACCGTAATTGTTTCTTCTGCATATTTTAAAAACAGTAGTAGCGATACAAAAAAGCGGTCCCCGATTTGAAAATTCGTAAATATCCCAAATGTAGCCAAAATCTACTTGAAATTTCATGATGCTACCAAAGAATGTACTGACTGCAAATTCCATAAATGTCCTTAAAAAAAACAATTTAAATGTCACGAACGGCTCGACAAAGTCTTGAAAAACAAAAACACGAACTTAAACACTCATTAACTGCCATTGACGCCTATAGACGTCAAATATCAATTTTAACTGGGCTTTTATTAAACAAGATTAAAAAAAAAATACACTGCAATGTGAGCAACACTGCCATTGACAAAAATTCACAAACTTTGAAATTCCCGACTTGACATGTCGCAAACCTCTCGCACAAAATCCATTTGGCAGTTATACAAGAACTCAAGCAAAATAAATCAGAGCACGGGTGACTAATCCTCTCTCCTGATTACATACAGTCGGCGATGTGCCTGCGGTAAAAATCGTTCCCCCGTGTGTGCTCATTTGCAGGTTTTCCATACGTGTGAACTCCAAGCAACCCTTTGGAAGGGTCAACAGAAACAACCTCGTGAGAGTCTTATAGATCTAATACATTAGAGGAGTCGGGTTGAAGCACGAGATGAGTCCCCACATTGAGATCCTCCTTCTCCCAGACAGACGGACGGACGGACGGAATGAAGGTTGGGAGGCAATCCAATAAAGCTGATTCGCTGTGTTGCTTTAATAAGTGATCTCAGAGGCGGGAAAACCAGAATTCGCCCTTGATAAACTTGGCTACTAATGATTATGAAGGACTCTGAAGGTAGTGAGGAGATATGCTGATGACATCACTTCAAGGTGGGAATTTCAACAGGCCATTAAGGCACCCCTGAAAACACAACAAGTCTTCTGTCTCGATTGGAAGGAGCCATTTTACGGTCTTTTCCATTGCTGTCAATTTTTAAACAAGTGCAGGTATGTATGCTAATAATACAATTAAAACTAACCGAGCAAAAACTTTTCCATTCAGGGACATTTCAGTTAGTCTGCAAAATTTTTTTGTAAATACCCCAAATTCTTCAGAAAACACTGATAAATATTCATTCCATGTTCCTTTCAGGAGATGGGTGGAAATATGAAAAAAAACCTTCTCGTCAATTATCTGGTTTGGCACCTTGGGGGTCCAAGCATATTTCAGGCAGGGTGGCAGTGCCCCCACTGGCCCCCCTTTAGCTCTGTCACTGGTTGACAAGATAGATGTGTGACACTCATATGCAAAACATTCAAATTTTCATCACGGAATTTAATGATTGCATCCAATTCCCTTCTAAATCTGAATTCATTGTTACTCACAGCTTTAATTTATTTTGAAAGCTTCCAAACGGCTTTCCGCTCAGCCGCGCTGCGACATCTCCCAGAAGATACAGTTATAGCCCAACTAAAGTAGAAACTTCTGCCCTTTCTCCTGGATAATTTACATGTCGTCCTGAGCTAATCTCGGCTAAATTATGGTCCAAACTCGTAAAGGTCACGGATGCCGCTGCCTTGTGAGCGATGCTACGCGAGGAAGCGCTCGCCTGTCCAAGCTCATCAGCACTTGGCGCACGGGAGGTGACACACAGCAGGGGGGTGGGTTGATCGATGTGCCGACAGCTATTAGGTAAGTGGGGCTGAAAGGGCAAGTGTATTTAAGTGAGCCGCTAGGGGGTTGGGGGGTTGGGGGGGGGTTGAAGCGTGCCTTTCAATCACTTAAATGGAACATCAGTGTTGAGATTAGCGGGCGGTTTGGTGTGTTTGCAGCCGCAAGTCAAAAAGTGGAAGGCGACTCGTAAGTTATCTTCAAGGTTGTTCCAAGTTTTTTTTTTCCTTTCTGGGTTTGTCATCTCTTTAAGTGCCGCATAATCGTCTTTGAGGTGGACGAGCCGATCGCTATATTTTAAAAAAGGTCACACGGATAGAGAAGAGTTGTTTGGCCAAGTTGGCGACGGAAGTGAGGTTGTTTGGTGAAGATGGCGGCGTTTCGCATTTTGATCATCTCAAATGACCTCTCACCTCCTTTCCGCTTTTTCTATTTTGTGGCAAATAAGATGTGATCAAATGTGACTTTAGACGGGGTGCGGCGTCGCTGGGAACGGCCGAGCTTTCACTTAATCCAATAATTGGCCTGCCCCAAAGATCGGCAATCACAGCACGTCATAATGAACGGAAATAATTTGACATTTGGCCTTTCCTTTTTTTTTTGGGCTTCCAATCCATTCAAGAATGAAAACCTGAGCAAGATGATAAATTATTATAGGCTGTCATTTTACTTATTAAAACTGTCCAGTTGGATTTGTGAGCTGCCATCATAAAAATGGATGTGGAAAGTGGTACGAAATGGCAAAGGAAAAAAAAAAAAAAAAAATCTTATGACAGCCAATCAATTTAGTGACACCGGATATTGCTCAGACTCCTGTTCTGCTATACTGCAAAAACTTAAATCAAACAATAATTAAGTATCTCCAAACCAAGCAATTATCAGGTAATTTTCTATAAAAATATTTGCTTCAATTTAAATATGTAAACTTATTGAACTGACTAAGTTTAGCTCAAAATAAGAAAATCGTTTCATTTTTGTTAGCAAAACTTGCTAGCTTGAAAGAATCTCAACAAGTCAAATTTCCCTGTTCTACTGTCGAGATATTTTTCCTCAATTTAATGATATTTTTTTTAAACCCAATTTTTGCATGTTGTTGCTAGGCAGATTATCACTGACAGTTCGGTCGTGCTGAGAGAGGCACTTTCCCTCGTTGATTCTTGATCCGACATGAGGCCGGACAACAAACAAGTCAGTTCCGCTGGAGGAGGTGCAGGCTTCCCTAATCCATTCTGACCTTCCCTGGATGCAATTCAGCTTATTTTTAGTCCGGGAGAAGACAAGGAACGCAGACGGACGGCTGACGCGGAAAATATCGGGAAGGCTAGCACGATATTACAGTAAAAGTCTATAATTCATTTGCAAAAACGATTTCAAGTCATGTGTAATTGATACGGCGTCATGGCGTGAACGCCAATTTAACCTCCAGCTATGATGCAGTTCTTTTTATTGGTTTAAAAATCATGATAATTAACATCTCTATCACCGTTAGTGTATTTTGTGGCCATCTTGGATTAATATTTAGTGCCGTTTCGCTCGTTCCACTTGGTTGAGTTGCCAAATTGAAATAATTCAATTAATATCAGAATGAAAGCAGCCGCCATAAATATAAAACAGAGGGCTTGTGGTGGTCCTGTTGGACTCATTGGATAATCACCCCCAAAATAAATCAAGTTATAAATATTATAACAATTAAAGCCTCCTCCACGATTTGCATATCGTTTGGGAACGCGGTGCCTTTGTCCTTTTCGAGCGTCTCTGCTGCTTTCAAGTCGAGGAGAAAAGAACCAAAAAACGGCGGGTTGGGTTAGCAGTAAATGTTAAAATTATCATACTGACGGATGTTACAAAAAAAAAAAGGGGCTTCACGGTTGAGCAGAATTTTAATTATGCATAATCATAACGGTCAATCGGTTTTGTCGACTTTGCACAATGGAATGAAGACGATGTTACGGACTACCTTGTCAGCAATTATTACCGACTGAACACAAACAAAATTTCAACTATTGCCAAGGAATAACTAGTAGTAAAAGAGCAGATAATTTTTTTGGGTTGATCTTTTGCGTTTGCATAAACTATACACAGATAAGCCGCCACAAGTTCTCAGCTAAGCGTCTCCATAGCAACACCTTGTCACCTGCGCTTAAGTCAGCGTTTTTCCGCAACCTCAGCACCAATCACAATGTACAACTAAACTCCTCCCGACGATCAATATCGGATATGTACAACCGGAGTCACGCATTGTTTATCAATCAGCTCCGAGTCAATCTGTCAAGATCGATCGCCGTTTTTGCTTTGTGAACAAAATCGCTAGCATGCTACTTTTATGCATTTAATTCCAAGAAAACGTCTCATCCCAAAAGCAGAACTAATCCAGATCTTCTCATCATGCCAACGACACCAGGCGCAGGGCCGTAATCACACATGCGCGGTAAATTGTCGTAATGGGCCGTGGCATGTAGCTCAGTGAAGGCCGCGAGACCGTGTCCGAACGGACGCCGCTCAAATCATCCCGCAATTACGTCGTTAGACGCCCCAAGGAATAAAATGCCAGTCGCTGAGGATAAACGCGTAAATATGATGGAGGTGAAATCAATCTCACCTTTGGCAAAACATATTTGCTGTGTTATTTAAGGCAGCGTTCCCCCCCCCCCCCCCCAATCTGTGGTGAGTCAAGGGACATACTCAACAGGCCAAAAAACTCACAGCACACCAAAACAAAATGTCAAAATAAATTGTCAAATAGGCATAAATATAAAAGATTTCAGAATTTTTGAAAATGGGGATCAGGACAGAATGCATATGACTACCGTTTTTTTTCCCTCTATTTCCTAAAAAAATAAAAATAAAAAAATAATCAACTGAAGCCTGTTAGCATTTGTTCTGCCTGTCACATTACGTTGTTGGAAAGAATAGAAGAACAGACAATCAATTAAAATGAGTCAATTTCCTACCTGATTAGCTCTCAGATTTCTTAGTTGATCTATCTCTGCCAGTTAGTATATACAATGACAGATAAAACAAATAAATTACAATTACAAACGGTACAATTAACCTTTATATTCAACTTTACAGGTCAAATGTGCCATTAAATTAACAAGATCATCCTCATTTTAGTATCGATACTTTTTGTGACATTTTTTGTTTGGTGGGTGTGCCAGGAGATTTACAAATAGTTCTTGGCTCAAAAAAGTCTGAGATTTCAAAATCCCGACCATCTTGTCTTTGAACGGGAAAAAAAAAGTCAAGTGAAACGAGCTAACACTCATCCAAAATCTACAACTAAATGTGGCAAGAGAACCAAACCAATCTTTCTGTCCGTGTGTTACAAACCATCGTCTGTTATAAAACGACAAGTTGCTTGTTTACTTCCGAGATCAGATGGTGGAAAACCCGAGCGACGCCGTGCATGCTGCGATGGTGTGATTACAATTTCAGAGCCCCGGCTCGCGTCATCTATGATCCCACTACCGACAGACAATCTTGCTTCTCTCCTTCATCTACTCACAGTTTCACACAACATGTGCAAGAAGAGCGAATACAATTCTGCGCTTCCTCCCTAAATAACCCTTGAGAGGTTTACCATACTCCAAAAAGTCTGTGAGTGACCCCGCAAAGAAATTGGTACAGTCGCAACCCCCCGGAATTAATCTCAAGCTTCCTTTCTAAACACACACATCGGAAACAAAGGCCGTTTGATAATCCTTTGATACCATGCGGTCGGGAGATGACGACGAGGTCCGCCGATAATTCAACCTTTTTGGTGTAAACACATGCGGCGCTCTGCTGTTTGGAAGCAATTGCCGCGCCGTTTATGCTAATTTGCATCACTTGACAGGAGATAAATAGCAATTAAAGCGGAGATAATTGAGATGAGCACGCACACCCGCCCTCACCCTGCGTGTTGGACAAGTGGAAAATGCTTTTGGGACACGTTATTCATTGCGTCTGAGGTGACACTCTTTGCTAAATAATCCGTCGGTTTGTAAATACGACACGATTACGTGGAAATTTGAAAGCCTCGCAATTAGCTTTGTTTTAATTTACACGCTACGATGAAAAGGAAAATGTTTTGCGATGCAGCGTTGCACATTTGGTAGCAATTTGGTGATAGTAAAATGAATACTTTAAACAAAATGGCTGACTTCCCTTGGAGGTTTTTGACACGAAAAGATAACATTTTAAATAGATCACAATTCATTGCTGTCCATCTATTTAGCATATCGATTTAGCAAAAATCAGATAAAATCTTGGGTTTGTCTTCTGTTAAAAATCCTGATTGCATTTGACATTTCAAGGCCCCTCCCCCCAAAACTTATTCTTGCCCCGTATCATGCCATGTTTGAAGCATTTGACAATCCCGATACTTGATTCCCCCAGTGCAAAAGTCATCAAAATTGTCCGACCTTATTCTTCCCCTACTTACTTGAAAGCACTTGGGACGTTATGGAAGGTGGCTGTCGTCATTATGCCGGTGATTTCCCTTTTAATGTTTCTGCCATTTGGAATCACAGCACTGTTGGACGGGCGACGAGCGTGGGCAGGTGAAAGCCACATCGGCAGGGGGGTGATGACTGATAGGGAGTTAAAAAAACAAAACAAAATAAACCTTGAAAAAAAAAAGTCCTGCTATGTTGATTTCTAAGCCAAGGCTTGAAATACACAGTATGTAGCCAACCACTCTGAATTAGTATTCTCCTTTTCAGACTGAACATTGTCAAGGACTTGATGTTCTACCCACACACAATGAGGGAAAAAACCCACAAAGGATTTACAATTTCGTGCTGCCAATTGGTCTTTATGGTTCAATGCAGGAGAAATCATGCAAAATCTGGTAAAAAATATGAATAAAATTTGGAAATGAAAAACGAAAATTACCACAGTGTGGGTCTGATCACATAAAATGGCCGCTTCTAAATCAAAATGGCCGACTTGCTTCCGGTGAAAAAAGGCTAAACATGGCAAAAATTTGGACGCAAGTCCAAAATTTTGTTTTTGGAATGTTTATATCCAAGTATCTCTTGGTGTTCCCATATTTTAGAAAGTGACATGAGCGTGCAATCACCTGCAGAGTTTAGCAAGTGTATCCAAAGATCCATCTTTCAGTCGCCACCAGGTCATGAAAACGAACACTTGAAAGTGGCCAATCCACAATTCAAGAGGTCTCCCTCTGTGACGGAGGTAAACACACACGCATGTCCACCATGGCCCCTCGGTCCACTCAAGAGAAAACAGTATGAGCGAATCATATGAGCGAATTGCCTCGAGGCACAAGCTGGGTAGCGAGCGCGTCAGGTTGCCATATTGCCTGCGGGAAAAATAAAAATGCATTTTACAAAATAAAATGTGCCTCCAAAAAAAAAAAAAAAACGAGCCCATTTGACTTCTTTCAGATTTTGACGGTCGCCTGGCAGTTAGGGGACGACTGGCTTAAATGCCTCATGGTTTCTCAAATCCACCAAAGACAATATAGCTTGATGCTAACACCTGAAGTGTGAAGTAATGAGAGCTGGCGGTTATCCTGAGGTGGGATGAAAACGACGCTGTCACATTGAATCAAGGTACCCGCGACACCTGGGCGATAGGCGGGCGAATGTGTTGAAAGACCCCGAAGCGACATTCCGGCTGTAACCTTTGCAAAGATAGTTTGGCGTTAAGAACGTTTGCCACTCAAGTTCTGTTCAGATCTTGGCGCTCAAAAGAACTCTAGTTTTGTTCAGACTATAAAAATACTTTTAAAAGTGGGCAAGTAACATTTGAGCAGACTAAGTTATGCATTCTATATATCAATGTTGAATTTTTTAATCTTTAAGAATGATTGGGCTCAGAAAAATAAAGAATGGGCAGTCAAATAAAGATTATGACGGACAGCAAAGTCACTCAATTGGATGCTAGGAATTTATTTTGCTGAGAAGCCGACATTTGTTTGTCCAACACGGCCCTGTATGTTCTTTTCTTTATTTGACTCTAACAAACGTGATAAAATGATGAATAAAAGAATGAACCTTTTTTTTTTTTTAAAGCAAGATTGGATTTCTAGGGGGCAAAAAAAGGAGTGTGCTCGGCGCCTCTTGAGGAACTTCTTGACAGCTGTTTGTTTTCCAGGCAGCGTGGCGGTAATTTATTTATTTCTCTGACAGATTGAGGATATGAAAGACATTGTTTTGCCCGCTTTATATTGTGGTTTTAGAAACCCCGGCAAGAAGCAAGAAAGGAGCATCCACAGTCATCCAACACTTTTGTTAGAATGACGCCCCTTCTACCGCTTTATCAATTAGCTAAACAAATGAGTTGCGTTGCGACATCATTTTGCTTGATTAGGAATGAACTGATTGTTTACTCCCAGGCCTTGGAGACAATCTGTGACTAATGAAATGTGGGATGGTGGTGGACACATCCGATGGAAAAAACTCAAGAAATCAATCTTTAAATAGAAATCCCAGCACGACCACCAGATTTGCACAAAATTAGCCCAGCCCAACCCAGGACTAAAATGTCAGCTATGCTAACCGCTATGCTAACGTACTCGTTTAACAATCGCCAGTTGGTGGTGTAAAACACAACACAATGATGGCATCCAGTTCAGGCGTCACATTTGCCATTTGGAATTAGCGGCGTTATCAAAAGGTCTCGTCATAAAATCGCATAATTAGCATCCGGACACAACAACTGCCTCAATGTCACACACCGAAGCGGCCGCGTCCATAAATACCACGTGAAACACAAGCACATTAAAAGCATCGTATCAAATGATAAACCCGGTGCAATAACACAAGCTTGCACATAATAGAAAAAAAAATCTGATTAATAATACAGCACATGGGTCATTTGTAAATCAATGGAGGGTCCAGTGAACAGGATGCGGGATTTATTCAGATTACAGAATAGCATTGAAAGTCAATTTACAACCTGAAAGGGAGAGCGAGTCATTACGAAAGCCAGCCTGTAAAGATGTGCGGTGAAGAATACGAGAGATTGTCATTTTATGTGAAACACAAACAGTACTCGCTAGAAATCCTCATACGCTACAACATCAAGTTAGGAAAGGCTCTTCCCTTCATTTTGTAAAAAAAATAAAATTAATAAATCACACTGGGGAAAAAACACAACTCTTAGCACAATGACTAGCTAACGGTTAGCCAGTTAGTAAACAGTTGCTATCCTATGCTAACAAAAGACAACTCTAACAATTTACTGGCCGACTCCCACGTCACTCACCAGGCTAGCCCTCACCCTGCAACACAAATTCTGACGTTCCACTCGACGGTGGCCCACATATCGATCACGTTAGCGTCGTAGCGCGTGATCTTCCTTGACAGCATGAAAGATTAGTGACTCCAGTCAGCTGCCTCTTTAATTGGTGTGTCTAAATGTTTTATGAAATCAAGATAGAATTTAATCAAGTCCCGCCGCAAACTGCTGATTCATCCCGAAACCGGCGACAGGCAATTTTGATTTATTGGAATAGCAGCAAAGGTGATATGTGCTCGAGCGGCAACAGCTGAAGGTCAAACGACATAATTATTATTATTATTTTTTGCCCCATGACAAGGAAAACCCCTTTCACGCAACAATCCGTTCATTCACGACACCATTGAAAGCTTCGATTGAAATCAGCCCAAGATTGTCAAGCATCATTTGTTTTTCTTTCCCGCCTGCTGCGACGATTGCTTATGAAGTGTTCTCCTTGAAAGTGCTTGTAAACGGCGCGGCAGTCGTAAATACGAGAGTTGGGGGCCATATTTGTTTTTCACTACAGATGAATCGACGCTGTAATGGCCCAAACCGCCGCTGCTTCCGAATTTCTCAAAGCCGCAGCTGAAGGCCAATTCTATTTTGAATCCTGCGTAATTTTCCTTGAATTTTGAAGTAATCCACAAAATTGGACAGACCAAAGAAGTCCAAAGAAAACCTAGTTCATAATTTCCGTTGATCGCTGCCACCTCTTAAAAAACAGCCAGAATGAGGATTTAATGATGCTTTAATGTTTTGTTTTTTTTTAATTGCAGGTAAATTGCCTATTTTGATGGATGTTTTGATTCCAATGAGATTGATTTCTTATTAAAAACTCATTAAACAAAAACGCCAGCGGACGTACAAGTCGGAACGGGGTGCGTTTGATCCATCTCGCCGTGGATATTTGTCCACATCTGAAAGGAGGCGACGGCTGTGACACAAAGCCATTTCCTGCTTGTTCCGTCGTCTATTGTACGGCCTCATCGGCGTTATCTGTCAAGGCACCCGGCGTGCACCCTATTATTTCAAGCCATTTGACTGTCCCCGAGCTGGCGCCGCGCTGCACTTCCCGACGCGCCATGTGATCAGTCGCATTCCTTTGACAGGAGTATCGAGTCATCTGTAATGGCGGTAATACTTCCTGTCAGAAAATGCTCTCGGGGAGAGCGAGACAAAGCCGACGCGAGAATAATAGACTGATAACGGCAACCTTCGTGGGGAAATATAGAAGCGACTCAGAAGTTACTAGCGGTAAAGCGGGTTGGTGAACTGGTTCGGACTTTGGGGCATTGGCTACTATGGTTGATAAAAATACCCGCAGTACAGGCAGGTCAGTAAAGTTTCAGGACGGTGGTAAATTTTTTTTTTTTTTAACCCATTCAGTACCATTGACAGTTATAGACGTCAAAGATATTAACTGGGTTGGCAATGAATGAGTTAATGAACAAAATAGTCCAAGATATTGAATCAGTTCTTTGTCACATAGCATCAATAGAATGCTACTCCTTCTGGTTTGCCCGCCTTGTCCACCAGGCAAAGGTATAAGACGGACGGACGGACGGACGGACGGAAGGACGGACGGATGGACGGACGGATGGACAGACAGACAGACAGACAGATGGATATCCTGTCCTTGAGGTATTATTATGAATCTCAGCTGTCCACCAGCCAGTCATACTGCGATGGGACTCGTAACAATATCTGAACTTTTTCAAGCTCGTCAGTACAGCACTAATATTGCATCAAATTTCGGACCTTTTTTGGGGAGGGGACAACAGACCTGAAAATAAAATTGGTTCATCCCGTTCAAAATGTTGGCATGTCATTGGTCCTCGAACGCAACCTCACAAAACTATTATTATTATTTCACCGTTCTGCTGTGATAAAAGGCTGCGAAGTGGGTGCGTTCATATTTGCTTGCACTACTGTTTTATTGGGGGGGGGGGGAATTAAATAAAAAGCTCTCTTTATTTTTGTCAGAAATAAATAAATATATATATATATATATAGTATATCCCTAATGGGGATCTAATGTGGCTAGATTGAGTTCATTATCGATTAATGCTCCTTTAAGAACACGGAGCGCTGCGTTCAAAGGAGCCACGAAAAAGGGGGATTAAGGTCAGCCGCTTGGAATCAAAGTTTCATAAGAAGCCGTCTGCCTCCGAGCCACTTTGAAAGTAAAATGACTTGTTTTCATTTAGGTCCGCTTGGCAGCATATTTTCAGATGAAACGCACAAATGATAAAGCCCCCCCCCCCACCACCAAAATATACAATCATCCTCATAATTAGCCACACTAATTCAAAATCCCCACGTTATCTGGAACTTGCCTGTGGATGGAAACACAGAGCAAGCTTGCAGTGATTATTCGCAGTTCATTAAAGAAATACAGATTTTTTTTTCCCCATCTCTGGAGATGTGACGCCAGTTTGAGTGTTGGATAACGATGCTGAAAACAATCTCCATATCTCAACCATCTGTGCGGCTTTGCTTGAGAGAAATGGAATCAACGATTTGTTCTTCATCCGATGAAAAAAGTGCAATAGTGAGTGAAATTGCAAAAAAAAATAATACTGCTGATGAAATGTCATTATCATGAGCAAAAATGATTTATTAGTTATTAACATTAGTTTCAGTTGTCAGCTCAACATTCGGGCTGAGATTTGCTCAGTGGCATTTAATAAGCAGCAAACAATGAATTTATCATGATATGCAAATATTGAGAGAATTTTTGTATCCGAATATTTGTGTTTTTCTTAAAAAAAAAAATAAAATAATCGGTGTCCAGTAATAGATGAAAACTGAACCTCCGAGAAATGGTCCCGATGATTCGCCATGAGCAAAACGACGCTTTAAGAACTTGGTGTGAAGCTGCAGGAACACTATCATCATACCTCCATCAATTCTATTCAAGTGCTCATTCTTGCGTTCCATCATACAAATGGCCTAAATAATGCAACAATTACTCAGGGAGGCAAGGACAATGTTTTTATTTGACATTTACCGTGATTTAATCCACCGGGGGAGGTGTAATTGTGCAATTTCATATTTGTAGTGTATCTCCGTATGCCGGGGCTGTAATAACAGGGCAGTGGTTTGGTTTTGGAGGTCAAAGAGGGGGACCGTCACAATCCGAGCGTCATGAATATTTCATCCGCTCGAGATGGAGAAAAAAAAAAAAAAATGAACGGCTGATTCAAAGCTAAGTGAAAGTCAGATGATCGGTTTGAACCGGTTGGGTCATTCATTTTTTCCATTGGTTCTCAGACGTGAGGTTAACCTGGGCAACCGTGAACATTGATCCAGCCGCGACCTCTCTTCTCGCAGGGTGTCCGACCCTCTGCTGCGACGCAGAGTAAAAACCCCGATGCTGAACATTAATTATTCCACAAGCCGAGGCTCCTTTGACTAATCGGTAGTTAAGGGACCGGAGGGGCTGAAGGGTGTGGGGGGGGCGGTCTCCTGAGTGGCAAATGCCAATATCTACTCTGACGGCAAGGACAAAGGGAGGCGTGACTATAGATCAGCGAGCCAATATGGAAGAACTGATCTATCATTTTGTCAGCCTGGCGTCCAGAGGGCGAACTTGTGCGTTTTGCCAATGAGACGACACGTCCAGAAAGGGACGGGGGGGTAAACAAACCACGGCGCTCAATGTACGACCATGCACACAAATGCCTCTCATGTCTCTTAAGTTAAACGAGGAGGAAGCAAATGTTTCGGATTGACAACCTCAAAAAAAAAAAACCCCAGGGAAGGTTTCCTCGGAATTTCAATCATTTTTTCCGTCAATCAGAATTCATTTCCATATAAGAGCATCGGCTAGAGGGAGAAACGAAAAATAATCAATTTGCAGAGTGGTGGCGGGAGGGCCGAGGAAGGAGCCACAAAATTTGACTAGATCAGTCAACCATCATTGTCTCAAAACAGTCCTTTAAATGACGCTCAAATCGTCAAAGACAAAAAAAAAAGGCGCAAAAACGATTACCCTCTTTCCTAAAAAAAAAAAAAAGTGATCAATTGCCGCTTTCCATGTCATCTAAGCGTCGAATTCACCAGGAGCTTTTAACCGATTGCATTATTTAAAAAGCCACCCGGATGCACAAAAGCAATTTGAAGCCACGCGGTAAAATATAGCTTTCAGCTTTGAGTCGTGGGCACAAATTGTTTTGCGGATGACAGCTCCTGTCCTCTTGTCAAACGAGCCACCCGCCGCACTCGACGTTCCCGTCGCGCCTCCAATTGCAACCCCGCTCACATCAGGTGCCCTCGAACGCGTCGACTCCTCACCCGCAGATGGTTCTTTATTTGAATTTAAGTTGACTGAAAAACAGCTTTTCACCCAAAAAAAAAACCTTTATTGTCGGTCTTGAAAAGCGGAGCGCCGAAAGCATTCACTGCTATGTGCGGCTTTTCATTCCAGCAGAGGATAAAATGGTGGAAAAAAAAAAAAAGAGGACGATTGCGTCAATCGATGGACTTTTTCGATCTGCCTTTCAGCCACCATGTTGCCATGTTTTGGTAGTTCATTTGTTTTGTGGGTTTGGTTGATTGCTTGTTGGCTACGTCTCTTGGTCGACGTTGGTCAGTCCATTTGTAATTTGGCTAGCTGGTCTGTTTGTCAGATTTTTTTTCTCTCTTTCGCCAATCAGTTTCGCAGTTTGCCGATTAGTCCGATTGTTAATTAATTGGTTTGTTTGGCTTCTTTGTTTGTATAAGTCGTCATAAATGGTAGAAGGGGAAAAACTGCCAAACCCTGCTTGAAGCACCCACCTCCCCAAAAAAAGAAAAAGAAGCGCAACTAATTGAAATGCTGAGACGGTGCAACCTTCAGCGTGAGCGTAGCTTCTTCTTCTTCTTGCACCACCAAATTAAATCAGGGCGGCACGAGAGACGCGCTCAATATCTACTATGATTTATCTCCTCCGACAAATGAAATCACTGTCAGCTCCGACTTGCCAAAAGAGGTTTCACGATCCTTGTGAGCACACACAATTTGGATTCAATTTGATATAGTCCAAAAAAAAAAATCAGCCATGGAAGCAAAAATACATCATCGCCGCATCATCAAGATGAGATTCAAATATTTAGGCCGCAAGATCAGACTCACCTCCATCAAATTTGTGTTTAACAGCCCTGTTATACGATTTCACACTAGCTAAACTTGCCGTTATTTGTTAGCGCCGGCGGCGGTGGAAGTTTCAAAAACTGCTGACAAGGAGACTCCGGTTGGGGCTTTCAAGTTTTCCAAATGATGCAACTGTTGGTTTACGGAGAGCTTTAAAAGACTTGAAAGCTTCTTGGATGTAGCTGGCTCCAAAATGTGACGGGAGATAAAGACCTCGTTGGAGCAAACCCGCCTTTGGAAATGAGTCATCTCCGACACATACGAAGCCTTGAAAGATTGACTGACCTTTTGTTCACTGGGAAGCCACAGATGCTAACAGATGGGATTTCAAGTGTGCTCCCATCCTATCCCCGACCCCCCTCTCCCTCCCACCCCTATTTGTGTCCTTTACTGAACAGCATCCTCAGTGGCCCACATCTTTCGAAAATACTAACAAAGATAAATGCGCCTTGAGTAGTCATTTACTTCCCCCTAAAAAGAATAGTGGCGCATTAAGCTAAGTGGCTGATTTATGAACTTGTCCACTCGTGTTAAATACGGAAACCGGAAAGGCTAAGTGAGATAATCACCGTTTTATCTCTGAAAGTTATTTTAACCTTTGGATAAAAATAAAATAACTAGTATCACCAAAATATTTTTTTTTCTCTCCCCAAGGGCTGTTTTTAGTATACAATGCTTAGTCATGATCACTACTGCGGTTTTTAAAATCTAGACCTCACCACTGGGAAGTCTCCACCGCTTCCGTTCACTTAGCTGAATTTTTTATGAGGTTCCGATGCCAGTAAATGCCGTAAGGTTCCGGGAAAGCTGCGGCAATCGTAAAAAGTTGATCCGTGTCGTTCTTTCACTGATTTCGACGGCCTTTCTAGAATATTGATCATTCCCTGCAACCAAATTGTCTCTGCTCAAATCGAGAGCACTTTTACGCCCCCCTCCAAAGTACTCAAGTTGATCTATGTAAATCAATGCCTCTTAGCTCCTGTGGCGATCCTTAAGGGATAGCGGGAGTCCAAAATAAGGTGGCAGTCTAAACAACTCCTGCAGCGCCCCCTCTTGGCCATTTTGCCAAGCTCAAAATAGCCACAAACATATTGGTCGTAACTTTATAAATCAATTAACCTAATTGATAGAATCGACAAGCTAATGTTAGCACTAGCCTACATAAAACACATCTGTAACGCAGGTTGTAGTACAATTGTGTTGACGGGATCAGCTTTATTCATTTTTTTCCTTTTCTCCATGCTGATGTTAGCACATTGGCTTTTCGCCACGGATTGCCTTTCATGTCGACGTCAAACACACGGCGAGACAAACACCGGATGAGCGACTAAGAAAACAATTCCCCTGCTGTTGCGCGCCTTCCTCTCGCTGTACGTGTGCGAGTCTATTCTCTTGACACCATTTCTTGGCGCACAAAAGCACACATATAAAAAAAAGGAAGGGGAAAAAAAAAGCCTCTTCACGTTGTGCTGTTGGCATCAGCCTGTCTGAATTGTCCGAGGAGGCAGCGGCGCGTGAAATTGAGTTCAGAACTGTACGCCGTGCGAGAAGGCTACACACAAAGAGCGCTTGTTTTTTGTTATTTATCCGTATTGCGGCGGAAGCTTGGCGGGGAAGAGTTGCTTCAAGATGCTCAGAAATTAGATTGGATGCCAAAAGGTTGTTTTCTTCACGGTGACATACATGTATGATCAATAGGTTTTGAGGTGTGTGCCAAAAATCATAATTTGGTTTAGAGGTCACAACAGTAAGGGAACAAAATTATCTTTTGGTGTAAACAAACACGAATTAAACAAGAGCAATATTTTCTTTATCAAAAAAGGCAAATTAACAATTAAAATACGAGGGAACTGTATTCAAGCGGTAATACTTTAGTGTACCACTAGAGGGCGTCTATATATCACGAGTGCATTTTGAGGATTCACTGTTCCGATTCTGGGTGGGCGTGACTTGGTGGATGCAGTTTTTGGGATTGCCATCGACGCTGCACTCAAAGCAAAAAGGTTCCTTTTGAAAAAATTGAATTCCTCGCAGCACATAAAAGCACCAGCCTGCTTTTATTTGCAAAGAATGAACGATGGCAAACGTTTGAGGCGTTCTCCCGAGATCCAATCAGCGCTATTACCCAACGTATCTTTCTTTTTTTTTGCTGCCCTGTGATGAATGTGTTGCTTCTGGATGATGTATGTCTATAGATTGTCGGGGATAACGCGTCTTTATGTGAATGTGATTGATCGCGTGGTTGTGCTTTTCAATGCTACTTGCTTTCCAGTCTTCTTATTTTAAAATGCGCCACCAAAATGATATCTTCTCAACGTAAACACTAAAAAGGTTTGAATTTTCCCACAGAAACTGAAAGTGGGATTAAAGCCAAAGATTAATAATGTTTTGACATAAATACCAAGCACCAAACAACATGAGCGGTTAGCGCCCAATGCTAAAAGGAAACCAGAAAACGGTTGAGGCCCATTCTTATCAAAAAGCCTTTTGCGTAATGAGCCCAGACACGAGGAATATAAAAGACATTCCCCAGTAAGCAGGTATGACATTTCAATGGGCTCCTTTATTAAATCTTCCGGCAGGCGCTAATGTGTCGGAAATGAATGTGACATTCCCGATACCAAAGACTTCAGTGAAGACTCCCGGTGGTTATAATTAATGAAGGGTTAATGAAAAGAGCCGGTTGCAAACTTGTGTTTACACTTTTGATTGACAAGGTAGCACATTTATGCGTTACTAACAGCTATAATAGGCACAATTGGATACTAAAGTGCGGCAGCTAACCCGCAAGGGAGCGGGGGGCCGCTAAACAAGATGAATGTCTTCTCCTCCATCTTGCTTTGAGTTGAAATCCGCCCCCCCCCCCCAATCGTTTTCCGCTAAGCGCCGCTGCTTCGCCGATACTCCCCGGAGAGCGGCATTGAAGCGGTGGCCACGTAACCATGGGAACGCTCCCTTAACATAAGCCCATTTGCAGAAGCAGACACTTGCACATCAATTTGGCGCACCGTGCGGGCAATGATTCCAAGCCAAACCCAATTCAGGCCAATTATGGCTAAAGCTTTTTTTTTTTTTTTTCAAATTCAGATATGTATTCCAACCCGACTCATAACCTTGAATCCAAACACCACATTATTTTCTCGAACACGACGTCGACCCAAATATCCTAAAGCCCAAAGTGTCTTCACCCTTGACATGTAATTGTCCTTACGTATATTTCAGTTGCTGACTTGTCTCATCTGACATACGGCAAAACTCTAAAAAGGACAAACTTGCTGAAACTCTGCCGATTAACTTCCCAACATGCTGAGCATCATCGGCGCTGCAGTCCATCACTCACCGAGCCTGATTGCGCTCTCTGACGCATCGTTACTCACGCTCCTTAATGAGTCGCTTCCCGATAGTCTGCGGTTAAGGTTATCAATACTGGACCATTGCCACAAATATATCGGGCTTGACGCATGATGGATCTTTCGCTTCTCGGATGTCAACTTTCCAAGTGACTCATCACTTTCTCGTGACCTTTAACTGCTGAAGCGGGGGGGAAAAAAAAAATTGTTGAGTCTTGCGGCAAATTTGCTGGATTGATTAATGCGTGAGTGGCTTTGGCTCACCTTGATTAATTCAGCAGAAATTGTTTTACGTGCGGCAAACTATTTAGCCGCTGACAAATAGTTCATTTCCCGAGCTCATTAATGCCACTCGCGGCACAGATTAATTTGACACTGAAGATGTTGCGCCAAATGCTTGTTTGTAACGGAGAGCCACACAAATACGAAGCAAACTTAACTCGTCTCCAAAGAAAATATACCGCAAAACATCAGCATACCTCAGGCGATCTTGTCTAATCCCCTCGCCCCCAACTCTAAATTCCAAACTATATTCCCCAACTAAATTTCTGCTAGTTGTATCTCACATAAATGTTGCAAACGGTTGCAAACTGTTTTTTCTTTCTCAGCGCACAAAAATAAATGTGAAAATAAGAAATGTCTTCGCGACCTTGAACGTAATCTGATTAAACATCAACATTCGGGCAATGCGAAAAACCTCGTTCAGGTTTTGAATCCCTCATAACCTTAACCATAAAAAATTCCTGCACGACAATCTAACTCAAACTGCCTAAAACCAAATCACAATCCAGGTTGAGTCAAGTCAAAACCTGACCATTAAAACCTAAACCATAAAAAAAAACAAAAAAAAACGGGATGTGAATTCTGAGAATTGTTTGTTGGTCCTGTTGCCAAACAAGAAGTGAGGGTGATTCGTTGCACTACGGCGATATTTCATTTGATTACGTCAATTCGATTGAACGAGCGCATCCGTCCTGGTTGTCGTCTCACTTCAAAAGCATTTTTCCTCACCGGTGTCTCAGCTGCTCGGGTAGAATTTTAATGCTTGTTTGACGATGTAAATGTGCCCGCCATGTCAATGCACAAGTTGAGAGGTGGGAGTTGCCAGAGGAGAATAGATGGAGCTCATTTCTCAAGGAAAAAAAATAAATAAATATTTACATTTGCTTTACTTGGGCTCTGTCGCAGGATTTAATTAAAGCAGTGGGCAAGTGGTCTTAGCCTTGGATAAGAAAAACACCACGTGTCACAAAATGAAATGTGGCCACTGAGTCACTGAGTTATTTATTGCCCGTCAGCACAGTCATTGGGTGCATTCAGTTTTGTGTTGGAGACAAATGACACACAGGAAATTTAAAGACAATTATTTATATATATAAAGCAGAAATAATGGGTATGGCAACAATTCAACAAATTACTCAATTGATCACTGAATCATCAATGTATTCTTGTACATTTTCTGCAATGTCAGTTACGAGTGTCTTATTTTTTGAAAAAGGGATGGACACTTAACTTTTTTTATCTGATATACTGATTATTTGGAAAATAATTGAGATTAACAAATGGAATAATGGTTACAGCCCTTATTTATTATCATGCTGAGTGATCGGTTAGTACGCTACCACAAATAGCCTACTCAAGTATGAATGCAACTTGTACTGTTTAAATAATGTTAAGCAATATCAACTATTTTTAGTATCGTCAAGAAGTAAAATGGAGCGGGACCAATTATTGAAAGCATCACCTGCAAAGCAATATCCAACCAAGTATGAATGAAACGCTTCCGAAACAGCAGCAGCAAATTGATGACGGAGTAACACTGCCATCTAGCGGACAAGGTGAAATATACACTTCACACTGTCTGACTTGATTGCATTCGTTTATTTATTTACAAGACAACACAAGGTAAGATGACAATTGTGACATTTGACCTCTCTATGGGTCTTTTCTATGACTGGCCTTCATGAGTGCCTTGATGGCGCGGGCTCTCATCTCCAGCTCCAAAAGTTCCAGCTGCTGAAGGGACGGTTGACACGGTGTGGTGGCGGCGGCGGCGGCGGCAGCAGCAGCAATGGCCCGCTGCTGGACGGCAGCAGCAGCTGCCGCCGCCGCCACCTCGTCTGCCGGCGCCAAGATCTCACTTACGCTTCGGTCGATGTCTCTTTGGATGTCCTTCTTGGCCTCGGTGGGCTTGGGCTGTTCGCCGCCACCGCCACCGTCATCGGCCGCCATCTTGACCGGGGCCTCCTCTTTTGGGGTGTCGATGTCACTGTCGGCCGCATTGATGCTGAGAACGTCGCTTTCCTCGCTTGAGCTGCCCCCTGTCGAGAAAGCCACGTATAGTCTCAATCGGGTTTAAGTCACAACATCGGCAAAAACAAGCAAAGCGCTAAAACGTAACATCATTCTCAAGTGTATTATTAAGTTTAAAATGGAACATTCTGCATTGTCATACAGTATTGCCACCGTAATAAAAAATGAGAAAATCTATAAATCACGCCACAATCAAACAAATATGAAAAGTCTACACACCCTGTTGAAATGACAGCTTTCACTTCATTTCATTCTGTATCATCATCTAGCATAACGTTTATCACAAGAACAACAAAAAATACATTAAGTGACAATACCTTAACTTTGATACTAAGCGAGGATGTGTACGTTGACACGTAAATTCTTCTCTTGCTCTTCTCCAGGATGAGGATGTTTCTTCTTTGTCAGCGAAAATTGCGTCGCGTATCAAACAAAAACAAATGTACCGCAGATTCCTGGACGACGAGGTCTTGCGATACGTAAAATTTTCCCGTAGTCGACGTTTTTTATTATATAAAAGGCATTATTGACTTTGAGGGCAAATATCAACATTATTATGAGATAACTTACCTTGCTGGGGTTTGTCCATTTTTTCCAGTCCTTCATTGCATTCTGTGGAGTCCACACTGTTGTCCTTCCTTCAACAGACGAATGCCAAAAAAGATACTTAGTTGCCGTAATAATAAAAAACAATGGTGAAAATAAAAATGAGTAACAATAAAACCAGCCAAATGCAATTTTCCTTTTGCAATTATGATTTTAAAAAGGCAAATAAAAATGACTGCCCCAAAACAAGGAAAATATTAAACTGGGGATGAAATTATTAAATGATAGAATTTAAATTCTCCTGTAAAAGGGTATTTAGTTGCCAGAATAATAAAATAACACCATTATATAACCTTTAACGTTGCTGATGCCTTTTTCAGGATGTCAAAAGGACCCAAAAGTACAATTTAGTTGTGAGAATTATAAATGAATAAGAGTATAATGTTGGGAAACAGCTGAGGAACTCACTGGTTTTCTGAGGCCTGTTGTGTGCTTTGGCTAGCGTCGTCATCTTTCGTCACTTCTTCCCCTAGAACACAACAACCGTTGTGATCGTCCGGTACAAAGTGCAAAGATGCTCGACGCAGTCTCGCTACCAGACAAGATCTGCATGATGTTTCTCTCCGAGATTGGGTCGAGTTGCTCACAGCACACTTTTTGGATCTCCTCCAAAGTGCAATCCTGCGGGTCAATAGGGTGGTCGAATTTTATGACAGTAGTAAAAAAAAATAATAATAATTACAGCCCGTAGGGTATTTCCCAGCAATGTGTTGCACTACTTGGTTCTGTGGTGCAATCGGTGGGTTCGTTCACCTTGAACAGCTCGGGTAGCATCCTGCGGAGCTTCTTCTCGCCCAGCACGCCGAAGCACTGCTCCAGCATCGTCTTTTTGTCGCTCACGTATGCGCTGATGGGCTTGAACGGCACCGAAAGGTCCAGGCCTCCTTCCTCGATATCACTACCGACCCTGTCCAGCTCCGCGTCGGCCAACTCGTCCTGCAAGCGACGCCAATTTTGTCACGCTCAACCGTCCGACGTCGTCACGTTACAAGAGAATTATTAAAGGAATTGAAGACATTTATAATTTACAGATTGTCACAAAGCGCCACTATCTTGACATCGATTATGCCAAAAGTGTCACCACTCCGTTACTTTAGGCCACTATCTTGACGCCAATTATGTCAAAAATCTCACCACTACGTTAGTTTCAGCGCTTCTCCGCTTACTACTTCGATGCCGCTCCTCCGGAGGAGGGTTTTTCCTTTTCTTTCCACTACCACTTGACTTCTTTTTGAGCATTTTAGATTAAGATAAATCAAAATATCTGCCAAACTCTGTTCGAAAAGGCCGCTGAGGCGGAACTTGCGTGTCGCTTACTAGTGACGTCATCTATAGGCAGTTTCTTCTTCGGTTGGTGTTCGGCTGCCTTTGCAAGATCCTTTGCTGCCCCCCAACTGCAGTAGCGTATCACTTACCGAGGTAAGAACAGTTAGGAAATTTATTTACGAGTCATAAGATAATTTATTATATTAATAAAAATATATAAATATTTCAAATGAAATTAACAGATAATTATAAAAATAACAATAATAATAATGTTATATTGTTAAAAAGTCATCATTACAAAAACCTTTTCTATGACTACATGTTTTGTAGCAACTTAGATAATTCAATTAAAATAATTATAAAACAGCCATTTAAACTAATCTAAACAAATGATGAATTTTGAATATTTTAAAAACAAGCAAATCATTGTATACTACTCCTAAATTCAGAAAAAAAATGGCTCTCATGTCATTGCTAAGATTATGCCAATCCCAATGTTAATGGACTATCCAGGATACTTGAAAAGCACATTGCAAAACTATTTTGCCAAAAAATGCAGAATAGGGACGGGGGGCCCCTCTGGGTCCGGCGTTGGTGACCCCCGTTAGCCTGTAAAACAGCGACGCCTGTTGACCAAGATGTGCCATTGCTGAAGTAATTTGCCTTGAAACAACCATTCTTGCAAGCATCTACATTAGCAAGTTCCTAGCTAGTTAGTCCAACAATATTAATGACTAAAAAAGTAGAGGATTAAGGTAATCTTAGCATTGCCACTAGCACCAACACAATTTAAGGTCCTAATATTGTTGGACCAGCCGGCCCAGGACACCTCTAAATTCTATTAGTTGCTAGCGTCAATGCTTACATTAGATGCAAATATTGTGCAGGACTGTCTCTTTCAATGACATTGTATATCCATTCTACATTGACTTTGTTTTGGTCAATAAGCGAATGACAGCAGCAGATTTTAGCAATAAACCCGCTTGCTATAAACCTTAAGTGCATTGACCGGATTCCAGCTGTCATTAAACATAAAAAGGTAAATAAATGAGCTTTTTATGAGCATCTTAAATCATTCCCAATCATACTGCGCGGGCCTGAATCCTCAGCATGTTGTTGCAAAAGAGGGCCACTGGAGGGCAGCGTCGCAACAGAAGATCAATTCCACACATCGACATGTGCACATTGATGAGGTTCTGCAGCGTGGGGTTCCGCGGTGGGATCCTGGCAACGCTGTTGGATATCCGGCAGCTCTTAACCTCTGACTGTGGCTCCACAAGTCTTTGGAAATGTCAATCATGTGCCCCTTGGATACCACGTTGAGAGGGGGGCACTGCAGCGGCTTGCTCTTGACCTTGTCTGTGCCTTAAAATCTTCAAAAAAAATAGTCAGGCAGACATGTTGGCACTTAACATGGCCGTGAATGAGTATGACCAGAAACATTGGTGTAGGCTACTTTAGTTTAAAATATTGTCTTGTCTTCTGATGATTACATGATACTCTTACTATTTTTCCATTTTTGGCATTTCCTTGGCTGTGTCACATTTTTCCAACCTTTCTGGCTACACGCTAGTGCACATGTGTCAAAGTCAAGGCCTGGGGGCCAGATACGGCCCGCCACATCATTTTATGTGGCCCGCGAAGACAAATTGTGCATCAAATTCGTGTGTCATCACTAGAATTGCAAATTGTCGTCACTTTTAAAAATATATATTTTTAAAATATTTGACCAGTTTTTACTCGTCTGATTTGAAAATGAGTTATTTGTCAGTTTGTTTTGTAGCTTTTATTGTACATAATATGAGGTGCTCATACATTGGGTTGACAGCCATGATGGCCCTCCGAAAGAAGCTATGATTACAATGCGGCCCGCGAACAAAATGAGTTTGACACCCCTGCGCTAGTGTAACTATTGTTTTAAAATTTGAAGGTTTCTAGGTCACGACATATTTTCTCACCTTTACCCTTGCTAGTTGGCTACATGGCTTACCTCTAACCCTGTGCCATAATTACACCAAATTGAGACGTTGACCTTGGTGGAGGATATAACAAAAACAATGCCTCCCACTGACTGTGTGGTCCTGCATCTCCATCTTATTGATGGTGGACCTGTCACTCAACGCACCCGCCACCTGTCCATCGCAGCGCTGCCTGTCCCATGAGTGACCCTCATTATTTGGCGTGGCAATATGGCGCAGAGCTGGAGCCTTCCCTTCAAGCAGATTGCACACACAAAGAGGTCACCTCTCTTTCGATCTCATTGGCTGACCTCACAGGGGAGCATAATGAACATTTTTGCCTTTAAAATATTACTCAACATCACCAGTAAGTGAAAGAATTCCTAACTCAATGGGGCACACGAGCAAAAATGCCATTCCCACTGTTTTGGGGATTTTGCATCATGAAGTGAAAATCCTGCACTTAAGCTCACTGTCTGTCTTCTGAGCACAGACTTTGGTGACTTGTGCATCAGAGTGAATCCAAAAGTGCTTGGCGGGACTCGCGAGCTGTGCGAGAGGGTTAGCGGCAGGCCTTTGCCAGTATGGATGTAATCTTTGAGGGCTTTCATGCGGCTATCTGCTCAGTGTTTACCTCGATCTATGAAAGATTGTCACCAAAGAACCGAACCTTATACACTAGACTTTCATGGACGGAAAATGGCGGTGTCATCATTAGCCGTATTTTCTCTTGAGTGTTTACCCATTTTGATTCCCCCCCACCACATGGTGGCGCACCTGGCAGCTGTGCTGTGCCCTCACCTACCTGCTATGGCACAGCCTGGGAGGGCACCCCATTATTCATTTGGACAGGCTTTTTATGAGCCAGCAGGCTTGTTGCGAGGGCCCAAGCAGATGTGTTCGTCTGTCATTGTTAAGAGCTCCATGTGTAAATAAAGACTACGCGGTGTCCCCAAAATTTACTCACTCTTTGACTGCCCATTACTCATGTTTCGTTTTTTGTTGCGGGTACAAACAACCCATAATAATAATAATAACAATAACCAAACGTTTGTCATCAATTGCTATGCAATCTATTAGGATTATGATAATCGTATTTTTTCTTAAATCGTCCCTCATTAATCTTTGTCATTAATATTATAATAATTTGACTATCTTTGAAATGCACAACTTTATTCTCTTGTAAAAACTCTCTCTTAAAAATTCTGATGGTAGTTCTTACTCTTATAACCCAAAAGTTTGAGACTCACCCAACTTAAACACAGTCAAATGACCTTTGACCTAAGCACAAGCGGAATGCAAAGCAGGAGTGACAGTTTAAAGCTGGAATTGAGCATCAGCGTATTTCTGCATGTAAGGACAACAACAACTAAAATATTTTTTACTACCCTTTGCTGAATCAGGGGGAACACGTCCGACATCGAAGAAAAAAAGGCTGACCTTGAAAAATTCTTCAGCTGGGTCGAATCCCTCCAAATAATGCGCTCTCTAAATTGAGCGCACAAGAAATGTATGCATCACCTGCTTTGTGGCATCCAGGGACCGATCGATCAGCGAGGGGCTTAATGGCTTCGGCCAGGGAGCACTTTTTGGAATTTTAATTCTCTCTTAACACTCTCCAGTCCTCCCCAGATGATTCCAATAGTCCACCGATTTCTCAAACTGCGGGTGGTCGTTATACGCAGCACTGACTGAAGCTTTTTTTTTTTTTGGGGGGGGAATTCCTCGAAAAAAACTTCAACTGGAAACAAGCTTAACAACGCTGTAGTCACGTTATCGTTAGCAAATATGTTTAATCAAGAACTAGTCAGCAATGATATTCAAGATGGAGGATAATTGCAGTACAGATTTATTATGTGAAAATAAATAAAAATATGGTTGAGTGCAATGAGCACAATGTGCGAGAAGTTTCATTTGAACAGTGCTAGACCTTGTAGGAGGTCTTGATCGACTTGATCGGGAGCTCGTCGGAGGTGTCCACCTGGTTGTCGTAGCTCGGGGAGTCATCCTCGCCAAGTTGGCGGCTGGCAAAATTCACAAAGACCTGCGGGAAGAAACAGAAGAGAGAATGAAGGGGTGCGTGTATGCATTTATTTTGGCCTAACCCATCATTCAAAAATTTGAATCACAGTGTGTCGTGTTCAAAGTCCTCTAAAAGAAAACCAGATTACATCATATGGTTGTATTAATTCTAATAATAATAATAAAAAATATTAAAGAGAAGTCATAAAAGAACATCGTGGACAATGTGTGTCCACATATAAAAGTGGCTGCAACGACTTGACAAGCTGACACCCCAAAAGTACTTAAGATGGGGCCATTTTCCTTTCAAACGGTCACTTTGCTTTTTGCCGCCAGAGCCTCGGGCCATGTGGATCGATATTAATTGCAGCGTGAGCTCGGCATTCTACACCAGGTCAAGGATCCTCGTGATCAATCACCCGCTGAGAGGTGACTGTCGGGGTCCTCCACGCATCACTTGGAGACGCTTGCGTGTTGTATAAACAGGAGCTTGTCGACATACGAAATATACAGGAAAAAATTACTGAAACAATTCAAGCAAAAAGAATTGTAGTTTTATCAAATGTATTTATTAGTATTAAGTATGAATGAATAATTTCCCAAAAAGGCATTACGTTTTCTATTTATTTATTTAATTATTAAGTATGAATGAATAATTTCCCAAAAACAATTTCCCCAAAAAAGCATTACGTTTTCTATTTATTTATTTATTTATTTATTTATTTATTTATTTATTTATTTATTTATTTAAATCTTAGAAAAAATCCATCCATCCATTTATTTATTTATTGGATAATGGAAAGGTTCATGTTTGTTGGTTTCAACATGTTCCTCCAAGAGGCGACTGGGGGTCCGCCAACCTTTGGTGACCCCCACAGCGGTCATCTTGACTTGGTAGCTGCCAATCGTAATCTGCTGCGCAGCTAATAGCAGCCTCCAATGAGTGTGCACACTCGCCGCTGAGCGTCTGATTTGGTTCGGCTATAAAGCCGGCTGCAACCTCGGATCGATTCGGACGGTTGCTGGGTGGACAATGCTGGCTGGTGGGTGGGCAAATGCGTCACCGGTTCTCATTGGTCAGGAGGGGAAAGAACCAGGATGGCGTTTTTAGACAATTCACAGTATTTCAACAAATAAATTGCAAATTCCAATTGGTTATAACAACAACATGGAATTGAGAATGAACCTAGTACCTGGTCCAGGGTGGTCTGAGACACGGAGTAGTCATCCACGCATAGCGTGTGCCGCTGGTCGGTGAAGTGTCGGAAGATGTGCGCCAGCACCCCCTGGCCTGCCGGCAGCTGGTACTGCAACGTGTTGTGATGCTTCTCTTTCAGGACGCTTCCCGCGAACGTTCGCTCGATAAAGTCCTCCACGGGCTTCAGGTGCGGAGGATGGCCGCCCACGCGTACCGTCACCGTGTAGCCGTCGCCGAACCTGCCACGGAAAAGCTTCTTTGTAAAATTTGATTCGAGAAGAGGACCCACTAGAATTTTTCAAAAAAATAGTGATGGGATAATGAAGCTCCAAATTTGCTTCATGAACCAGTTATTTTATTTTTGACTCCTCTAGATGACACTGTTGTTTTGGATAAAGAGGTTTAAGTCATGGCAATGTTGAACAGAGTGCCATCTATGGGAGGAAAAAATATACCAACTGGTTCATGAAGCAAATTTGAAGCCTCGTTATCCCATCAATACAAAAAATGGACATTTACATGAAACATTTTACAGACTAATGGACAACGAGAAGGGCCAAAATTTTTCGTTAAGCATTCAAAAAATCTTTCATTGAGACACTTTCAAGTTTTTCAGAACTTGATAATGCGAGCGAAGGTGGTAGAAAACAAGCACATGCCGGAATGGAGAGCATCCAGGGAGAGCGAGCATGCAAGCAGAGCAGCGGGGGTGGGCAAGATGTGAGCGCCGCCCCCCATGGTGATTCGCTACATTGCTGAGGGCAACAAGATGGAGGCATTGAGGTTGGCCCACGTGGATGCATGCAACTGCGGGCAAAAGCTTATTTCATATGGAGCTCATTTTTAAGTTTTGACAAATATCACAAAACACACAAGTTAGAGTGATGAATAGTTTTTGTTGTTAATGCTACAAATTAACCAGAAAACCACAATAGTGGGTTTTTGATATTACACCGGTAAATATTGTTTCAAAAATTAATCTGGAATATCAGCAATTTTTTTATACCGGTAAATGTTGTTTCAAAAATTAATTTGGAATATCAGCAATTTTTTTATACCGGTAAATATTGTTTCAAAAATTAATTTGGAATATCAGCAATTTTTTTAATCATTACTTTTTTTTTTCTTGTAGCTCTTGTCTTAAACGTATTGAAACTGATTTATTTAGTTTTCCTATCATTGAAAAATTGGCAACAGATGAGGAATTTGAAATGATTCTTGAAAATTGCCCAATTTTAACACAAAATGGGTCAATGAGAGGATCCAATCGGACGGACAAACGCAAGATGGTTGTGACACGGCACGTGGCGAGTAACAACAGACACGACCTCGTCCTTAATTGCCTTTTCCGCTCATTAACGGGCTGCCACGCCTCATGAAACATTAATCACGGCGAGGAGATGGCGACGCTTAATTAGGAATTATTTGCCACGCGGCGGGTTCAAATAAATAAATAAATAGCTAAATGGATCGCGATGACGCTGGCGGAATATCACAAGGGTGGCGTTCAGTTGGGAGGATGGCGGCGGAACAAAAGATGCATTAAGAAACACGTTTACAACCTCCGTATAAAAAAGTGCGCAAAATTGCAGTCATGTCGTAAAGGCACTTTACGGCTCCAAATGGACACGATGATGCAAGGCTGAGCCGCTAAAACGTCCGCCTGCCACCACTTTGGCCAGCTCAGTCAAAATGTCGAAACAAATAGCAACATTTATTGCCATGTGAATGGAATGGAGACTTGTCTCCAGTATTTTTGGAGCTTTCAACCGTTGTGTATTGATCGGAATTTTTTACTCAACTGCATCAAGGACAAAAAATATTAGACAGGAGGCATTTAGTGCTTGTTACAATAAATCAGGGAAATGTCATTTTTAAACATGGTTTTAGGCAAAGAAAAAAAAATGTAAGAAAAGGTTATTTTATCTAAATAAATAATATATATACAATATAAAATTTTAAAGAAAATTAGAAAGAATTTCAGGAGATTTTAAAATAATTTCTATACATAATTCTCAAAAAAACAAATTATTTGTACTGAGAATAATAAAAATGCAGACTCAAAACATCACAGCAAAAACAAAAACAAAAATTTGATTACATGGCTTGTTTTGAACGAAGTGAGCAGAAATCAAGGGCGGGCTGTTCAAATTCATTTCTTTCATACAGAAAGAAAAATCCCTTTGTCTTGCTAGGCGAACATATTTGTGCTTTCTGATCTCAGTCTGAACAGAAGGTCACTGACCTGCTCTTCAGATGCTGAATGCTACCGAGGCATTTGAAGTGTCCGTTCACCATGATGGCCATGCGCGTGCACAGCGCTTCACACTCCTCCATACTGTTTACACGACACAAAAATAAACTCAATGACTTCATTATTCCATTTTAATGACATTAAATGGCGTACCTGTGTGAGGTGAGAATGACAGAGCGTCCCTCCTTGACCACGCTCATGATGCAGTCCCACAGGAAGCGCCGAGCTTTGGGATCCATCCCGGTGGTGGGCTCATCCTGCCAAAACATAAATGCCAGAATAGACACACACAATCTAGCCTAGTTTCCTTAAAAGAAACATTTTTTTTTCCCGATTTTATAATATGTGGGCTCACCAAGAAGATGAGCGGAGGACAGCCTATCAAAGCGATGGCGGTGGAAAGTTTACGCTTGTTGCCTCCACTGTAGGTGCCCGCCGGCTTGGTGGCATACTTAATCAGGCCTAGTTTCTGAATGCCCCACTCAGCCACCTTTTGGGGACACACACGAGCACATGCAAACATAGCATTTGTGACAAAAACTAATTATGCATAATCATGAGGAAAGGTGACTGTCGGCCAATCAAAAACTCTGAAATACAGGGCTGTCTCAGAAAATTTGAATATTGTGATAAAGTTCTTTATTTTCTGTCATGCAATTAAAAAACCAAAATTAAATTAATAAAAGGCTTGCAATATTTCAGTTGATTTGTAATGAATCCAGAATGTATGACATTTTTGTTTTTTTTAAATTGCATTACAGATAATAAAAAACAATATTCTAATTTTCTGAGACAGTCCTGTATACACCAATGTAAATAAGTCATTAGGTGGTGCAATACTAAGTCCCGCCAACAGGGACGCTGTCTCATATACAAAATTCATTACATAAAATTCATTTAAATAGGATTTATGGGAACATTTGCTGAAACTACGACATAAACTTAGAATTATTACATCTCGACTTAACTAACGTGATCTTTTTTTTGCACTTACTCCATGTGAACAAACAAATTGGCGGTGTTTGTTTACCATGGCGACCTCCTTTTCCGGAACCCCTCGAAGCCTGGCGTAGAACTCCAGATGCTCTCGGCCGGTCAGCAGGTCATTGATGGCATCGAACTGGGGGCAGTAGCCCATGTTCTGGTGCACGGCCCTCATTTCGGTTCTTATGCTGAGACAGAGAGCATTTTTAACGTTAGAAATAAGGCGTATTAAGAAATCTCCTCTCCTGCCCCCTCGACTAAGATCAGTGACCTTTTGTTAAATTTACTAAACTAATTAAATTCTTTAATAAATATCCCTTATTCCTTCGTTAATGCTTGTCTTGTAATTAATCTTTTGACATTTTCTAAACTTGATTATGATTTTCAAATTTAGTGGCTCACCTGAACCCGTTGAGGAAGGCCTCGCCACTGGAAACCGGGATGTCACCAGTCAGCATCTTAAAGGTGGTCGTCTTTCCGGCCCCGTTGATTCCCAGCAAGCCAAAGCACTGGCGGAGGAAGACATTGTATGATTCACTTACATTGTTAATGACAGCGTGAATAGGCTGAAAAGACAATAAGGGAGTTCTGCTCGTTACAAGAATTTTAGAAATATCCCCCAAAAAATTAAAGATTACATTAAAATCAGGAAATAAATATGTAACATTTTAGAAATTTTACAGATTATTCAAAATATTTTTTAGTTGTTTTATTTAGTAAAAATGTTATTAAATATTTATTCCACTTGTGATTTTTTAATTGCTTTATAATGTGACCATTTACGACCCTGAACAAACTGATGAAAAATCATCATTCAGGCCCTGCGCAAACCCTCGCTGACCTTTACAGCTTTTTGAAAAAATTTACAAAATAGCAGACAATGAACAGCCACCTAAATTTAAATTTCACTAAAAAACAGACAACAGTTAGGTAGAATTGAAGAAAAAATTTGAATAATTGTAGGAAACAGAAATGTAAAGGACTTTGAAGAAATATTTAGAATTTTAAATACATTTGAAATTCTTAAGAAAACTTAAGGATAGAAGAATTTTGGGTTGACGAGAGGTCTCACTTTTGAAAGCCGCTTACTTGTAGCATTATGACAAATACACAAACATAACAATAGACTCAGAGTAAACATGGTCGACAGGGGACTATTGCAGCTTGAGTGAATCCGCAGGGTCCTAGCGTCTGCTACCGGTATAAATATTTGATTCCCGCCACTCATGAATCTCACGATCGGTCCTTGGGAACGTGTAGGAGATGGGCTAAGCTGCGCGTAAATAATGCATGGAAATGTGTAGCGGCTCGCCGTGAATCCCAATTCCGAGTTGGCATTTACACGGCGCCACTCTGTAAACAGCGGTGGCGGGAATTGATGCGTCCAATCACGGCCGCCTGTCAGCATTTGAGATTACGCGGCATGCTAGTTGAGCGGTCGCTGCTAGTGCTCGCCTTGTGTAATCGTTGATTTCTACAAGCAGAATGTTATTCATGCAGGAGACATATAAGACCCTCCACTGTCTTTGAATGGGAACTGAACCCAGAATTAAATTTTCTAGTGCAGCAGGACCAGTTGAAACACAGTAACAGCTTAAGTAGTTGCTAGCCGCCATCAAAACCCTCGTTAATGCAAATGCGATCATGAGATGAAGCAGCATTTAGCTCACCTCTGCCGTAGGAACGCCCACGCATAGCCGGTCCACGGCGGGGATGCGCTTCCCCGGATACACCTGTAGAGAGCACAGCCGGCGAAACAATGAGGTCGCCAATGATAATAGCGTGAAAAAAATAAACAGCAGCGGGGAAGAGTGGAGGCGGGAAAACAGCGGATAGTGTTTGGAACAATTAATGGCAGCCCGGTTGGGGGTGGGGGAGAGAGGCGTCAAGGACACCTTCATCACACATTCACTTGAATAATATTCCAAATATATTTGCGGCATGAGAGGACTCAGCTTCTATTATCCAAACTACTAGCTTAAGCGCTTTATTTGAAAACGTAGCGCAGTGTTGACGTGCCACCGCATCATCCTACAAAGAGGTTTTCCTTTTTTAGTTTAAAATAACTCGCAATTTTTTGCTGTACAGAGGTCAACAGCACAAGCCAAAAAGTTTTTTTTTTTATGGGCAAAGTTTCAATTCGTGTTGTGTCGTATCAGCAAGCTAGTGCTAACAATATGCTATTATGTTTTTAACGGCCGATATGAATCTCACTTTGAGTTACCACTGATACATACACAGCTCTAATACAAATATGGGAGGCCTTTACAGAATTAATATTTATCAATAGAATTTATACAAGGCTACTTTTAAAACATTTTTTAAAAAACATTTACATTTTAATTAATATTTTTATTTCGTTAATATATTTTTCTTCCGGGTTGTTCTGACAGATCGTCGCTCTTCGGACACAAAGTATGGCAGCGGACCAAGAGGTATGTACGGCTTCGTGCACCAACTGCACCCTTCTCTTAGAGAGGTTGTCTCTGCTAGAGGGACGTGTCCGCCAGTTAGAGCAGAATAGTGCGATAACAGTAGTTGCGGCGGACACAGACGCGGGCTGTAGTCAGCCCGCTAGCCCGGTTAGCATTAGCCCCAAGCGGCTTGCTAATCGCGATGAGCCAGGTAAGACGCATAGCCGTCCAAAGTCATCTCGGTCTGCTGGCCCTCGCACTTTGGTCATAGGCGACTCCATTACCCGCAACATTACGCTTAAAAATCCAGCCACGGTAATGTGTATTCCTGGGGGCAGAGCACCCGACATAGAAGCTAATCTTAGGGAGCTGACTCGCAATAGGCCTAGTCAACAGCGTAGTTCCAACAACACTAGCTACTCGGACATAGTGATACACGTCGGCTCCAATGATGTTAGGATGAGACAGTCAGAGATCACAAAGAAAAACATAGCGAGGACTTGTGATCTTGCCAGAAAGATGAGTCGGCATCGAGTATTTGTCTCTGGCCCCCTGCCTGGGAGAGGCACTGATGAGAGGTTTAGTAGATTAGTCTCCCTTAATCGATGGATGGCTGGGTTCTGTAAAAAGCAGGGACTGTATTTTATAGATAACTGGTCCTCCTTCTGGGGCCGCCCCGACCTGCTGAGGAAGGACGGCCTTCACCCTAACCGTGAAGGCGCCTTCACTCTTTCTAGGAATATAGATTACTGTTTGAGCCACTCATGACAGGTCACTTTAGAGCAGGTCAGGGCACAGGTGATTAGACCTCCTGTGAGGATGGGTTTGGAGTCTGTTAAGTTAAAGTTAACTAGCGCTAGGCTAGACTTTCAGCATACACATAGCTCCTCGTGTAGACTAGAGTGCGACAGTTTAAATAGTGCTGCAGTACACATAAACACACTTTCTACTGGGGTAGTAGACAAATCCAATCACTCCGTCCCGACCGGTCTTGCTGATGAAACGGTGCCTGTTTTAGATAACTTCACATGTGTAACAAATACTCATCATCAAATTCCCACGGTCGTTTCATCCCACCGCCCTAATAAACTTTTGAGAGGTGATATTAGGCCTAGAGAACACAATTTTACTCGCATCCCGTTTAAAAATCCTTCGATAGATACGCACCCTGATCAACCAATTACACTTAAATTCGGTTTTATGAATATTAGATCACTTCATACGAAAGCAGTTCTCGTTAATGACCTTATCACGGAACATAATCTAAACGTTTTTGGTCTTTGCGAGACCTGGTTAAAACCTAATGAACTGCTGCCACTTAACGAGGCCTCGCCTCCAAATTTTGTGAGCTCGCATGTGGCTCGTCCTCGAAAAAAGGGTGGGGGTGTCGCCCTCATCTCAAATTCTGAGCTTAGATTTAGGCCTCGCTCAATTCACGTATTTAAAACATTTGAAGTTCTCATTGTGCGATCCACTGCGTTACCGTCATTCTATCTTGTTGTTATTTACCGCCCACCCGGGGCTTACTCTGGCTTCCTGGATGAATTTTCAGAAGTTGTGGCTGATCTAGTGACAAATGCAGATAATATAGTTATCATGGGTGATTTCAACATCCACATGAATTCACCGTCGGAACCACTGACTTCGGCATTTCAAACTTTAATCGATACGTTTGGTTTTACGCAAGCTGTACAGGCAGCAACGCATAAGAATGGAAATACCTTAGATCTGGTATTATCCCGAGGACTAGCAACCTCAAATATAACAGTACTGCCATACACTACTGTTCTGTCTGATCATTTTTTAATAAAATTTGAAATTTTAGTTCCTTGTCAAAGACAAGAGAGCAATCAGAATTATAGCAGCCGTAATTTAAACTCCATGACTGCAACTGCGCTATCTGAGTTACTGTCGCCGGCAACCGCCATGTTTCCCGCGTACAGTGGCTCTATCGATAATCTTACAAATGAATTCAATGCGACATTATTAAAAGCCATCGACTCTGTGGCACCGCTACGTCTGAAAACTCGCCGTAGATGGCCAACTCCGTGGTTCACAGATGAAACACGTACGTTTAAACAATTATGTAGAAAGCATGAGCGCAGATGGCGTTTAACCAAACTTGAGGTTTTCCATCAGGCATGGAAGGACAGCCTCCTGAAATATAAAGATGCGCTTATTTTAGCAAAAACTCGTTATTTTTCGCAAGTCATTAATCTTAATAAAAATAATCCTAAATACTTATTTGATACAGTGGCAAAGCTAACTCTGCGCCAGCCGACCCCCGATAGCTCCTTCCACTCAGCTGACGAGTTTATGAAATTTTTTGCTCAAAAGATTGAGTCCATTAGGGACGAGATCAAGAATACCATGCCAATCGCTCCGCCGGTTACTAGCGCTGGGGATCATGCAATAACCCTCTCAAATTTTAAAAGCGTGTCCCTTGAAATGCTTACAAAATTGGTTAGTACGGCTAAACAAACAACATGTTTACTCGACCCGCTTCCAGCCAAACTACTTAAAGAATTATTTCCAATTTTAGGACCGTCCATCTTAAATATAATCAATCTGTCTGTTTCCTCTGGGATAGTGCCAATGGCCTTTAAAACCGCTATTATTAAACCACTACTTAAGCGAGCAAATCTTGACCCGGACTGTCTCAGTAATTATAGGCCAGTTTCAAACCTCCCATTCATAGCAAAACTTCTCGAAAAAGTAGTAGCACAGCAGCTTATTGATTACATGGTCGATAATAATCGATATGACTCTTTTCAGTCTGGTTTTAGAGCCAATCATTCTACAGAGACAGCACTTGCTAAAGTGACTAATGATCTCCTCATAGCTATGGATTCAAATACGGCGTCTGTATTGTTACTACTTGATCTTAGTGCTGCCTTTGACACTGTAGACTTCGATATTTTATTAGGGCGTCTTAAAAGTTGTGTTGGTATCTCAGGGTCAGCACTAAGCTGGTTCAATTCCTATCTATCAGGCAGGACGCACCGAGTGGTCCATGGTAATACGTCCTCTGAGCTTTATAATGTTACTTGTGGTGTCCCACAGGGATCGGTACTCGGACCGATTTTATTTAATATTTATATGATTCCGCTTGGGGGCATAATACGTAAATATAATATTAGTTTTCAATGCTACGCGGATGACACCCAATTATATATGCCGTTATCGATGACAGATCCACAGGACTGCTGTAATCTCGAGGCGTGCCTTGCGGAGATTAAGCAATGGATGTCTCTCAATTTCCTTCGTCTTAACCCGGATAAAACTGAGATGTTGATAATTGGTCCTACTCGTTATCAACATTTATTTAAGCAAACCACTATAACTATAGATAACCGTACTATCACTCAGAGTGATACAGCAACTAATCTCGGGGTAATATTTGACCAAACGCTCTCCTTTCAAAAACACATTAAGAATATAACCAGGATTGCGTTTTTTTCACCTTCGTAATATTGCTAAGATTCGTCCTATCCTCTCGACTGGGGATGCGGAAACTATTATACATGCGTTCGTCACGTCGCGCCTGGACTACTGTAATGTATTGTTCTCTGGTCTTCCTAAATCCAGTATTAAAAGTCTACAGTTAGTCCAAAATGCCGCTGCGAGGCTGCTCTCACGGTCAAGAAAATTTGATCACATTACCCCAATATTAGCCGAATTACATTGGCTCCCGGTCCATTTAAGATGTGACTTCAAGGTTCTTCTACTAACCTATAAAGCACTGCATGGCTTAGCGCCTTCATATCTCGTCGACCTAGTCGTTCCTTATGTTCCGTCTCGTAACCTTCGTTCGCAAAACGCTAGTCTTTTAGTTATACCGAGGGCCAAGAAAATGTCTGCAGGGTCTAGAGCATTCTCTATTCGGGCTCCAGAGCTTTGGAATGCCCTACCAATGGATATTAGAACTACTACCTCAGTAGAAACATTTAAGACACGTTTAAAGACACATTTCTATGAGATGGCCTTTAACTAACTTGTGATGGCCGATTTGGCCGGAGTTTGTTCTGTTCTCTCTGCCCACCTCCTCCCCGGCTGGGGAGGGGGTTAGGTGGCTCGAAAGCGGTTAGCGGCTGGCTGGATTCTCGGGGACCAGTTCGGGATGGGGGAGCTGCGGCTCGGCCCCCTTGAGGACACTGCCAGGACAATCGAGGACACCTCCGACATCCATTTTTTTTTTCATTGATTTTCATATCATGTATTACTTGTGTACTCTCTGCATCCATTATAACCTGGTGATCCTGAAAGGGGGATCCTTCCATCTGTGGTCCCTTCTCAAGGTTTCTCATTTTCCCCTGGTAGGGGTTTTTTGAGTTTTTCCTTGCCCTTTTGGGAGCTTATGATCAGGGGATGCGTTGAGAATAATTGTCAATTTTGGCTATGTGAAGCCCTTTGAGACTGTTTGTGATTTAGGGCTATACAAATAAACTTGACTTGACTTGACTTGACTTTTCAATATTTTTTTGAGTGGCGAGCACAATTGGATAAACTCCAAGAGATGACACAGCAGTTTTCTGACTCCAAACAAACTTTCTCCAGTGCCATCTGGCAGCGCCACTCAATCCGCCTCAGACGGGGCTCTACTTTTTAACGTTAGATCTCGCATCGCTAACGTGCCATCAAAGTGCGACGTATGGCGAGGACGGCAAGCAATTAAAGAATAATCACGCCACGACTCAAGCGTAGCCGCAGCTGTCTCCATCCGAAGGCCGCTCGTTTCATCAGACAAGACAGGTGAAGTGGCGCCGTGCAATTTAGTTGGGAGGTAAAAAAAAAACAAAAAAAACCCCAAGACTTCAAACTAGGCCTGTGTATTTTGAGGAGACCCTGAGAAAGTAATTTATTTCTGTCCCAAATTTGTCCAAAACATTTTGTCCAAATACTACTAAATATAAAAGCTTCCATCTTCTTGAACTGAGAGAAAGAAAAAAACAAAAAGACCCAAGAAATCGGCCATTTTGGACTGAAGAGGAAATTGGCCATTTTGGACTGAAGAAAAAAAATCAGCCTTCAAAACCAGTTTGTCTTAACAAAACCACATTTGGTAGACGTGTCTATCAAAAATAACATTGGCCTTTAAGTATTTTTCAATGTTTTACGGGATTTTTTTTCCTCATTTTAACCACCCCCGGAGGGAACATATAATGAAACTTCATCCGCATTTTCTGGAATTTTTTTTAGGGGTTGTAAAAATCTTATTTTACGGACCCCTGAGATATCCTTGCCCTCAAATGGGAAAAAATCCTAGCTCCATCAGCGGTAGGGATGTCTATCATTCATAGAGCCACAAAAATGTCTCAAAAACCAAAAGTCAACATTGACATAAAACAAACATCACCTTAGTCAGATCGTAGAGCCTCAAAAGGTCGTTCTGGGCCTTCCCAGCGTGCACCCGCTCCCGTTCGCGAGTTACATCCACATCTTCTTCCTCCGTGGATAACGACTTTGCTGAAATAAACCTGGCGAAAGCAAAAAAAAAAAAAAGTCATCTCTTTCTCGGTGGATGGAAAGCTGGTCTGGTTTTCACCTGGGTTTACAGAAGAACTTGTACTGAATGAGAAGGGTGATGGCAAACATGACAGCTCCTTGGATGGACATGGCGCACAGGTACTTTCCCACCATCTCCCAGCTTAGCGGCTCCTTGAAGCGATTCTCGCCTAATAACAGGACAGAAAAAAAAAAAAGGACGGTAAGACGGTAAAGAAAAAGGATCAAAACCGAAAAAGTGTCTTCTTGGCTGCCAACTCGATTTTCTCGGTTCTTTGAGGTATTTGGGCGTATTGCTTGGCAACAGTTCAACATGCCACTTAGCCTTAAAAATACTTTATGAGCACTATGTGGGTCCTTTTTTGATTTTCTCACCAAAGTTGCTGAAGAGGTTGGCCATAGCCTGGTTCTTCGCCATGTCAATAAGTCCTCGGCCCAGACAGAAGTGAGGGAAGATGAGGAGCACTTGTTTCACGATGTCGTTAATGACCGTTATGTTCTGGGGGAAAAAAGGAAACACGCACAGGAATGATATATTTTTTTTCTGTTTTTGGAATCGTTCTGCAACGGACAAACCTTAAAACAAAGTCATCGCAACGCAGTGGCGAGAGCTAATGTGAAATCAATAGGTGAAATTACAGCTCTTCTCTTGGCCGGTTATTCATCACGCAGATGTGAGAGATTTCTCTTCAACGATGATGAAATGCTCAACACCTCCCCTTTACGCCCATTAATCATTCACCGAAAGCTTTTCCAAGCGCAGGAGTACGGAGGCTCTTATCTGACCCACCGCCACGTTCCTGTTCCTTTTCCCATGCCGTGCCTACATTCATAAGCGGGAGGGGGGGAGGGTTGTGTGTGTATATATATATATATATATATATATATATATATATATATATATATATATATATATATATATATATATATATATGTACATACACAACACACATATATACACATATTTTCCACACTATAAGGCGCACCGGATTATAAGGCGCACCTTCATTGAATGGCCCATTTTAAAACTTTGTCCATATATTAGGCGCACCGGATTATAAGGCGCACCTTTAATGAATGGCCCATTTTAAAACTTTGTCCATATATAAGATATATACATTTGGCCCGCGGGCCGGACTTTGGACACACCTGCTGTAGTGGCTCAATATTAGTCCATATATAAGGCGCACCTGATTATAAGGCACACTGTCAACTTTTGAGAAAATTTGAGGTATTTAGATGCAGTTTATAGTGCGGAAAATACGGTGTATATATATGAAATTTACTGTATTTTACATATATATATATATATATGTGTGTGTGTGTGTGTGCGTATATTTATACACTCTATACAAGGACTACTGTCATGGCCTATTACAAAAAAATCTTGGCGTGATTGACAGACGATGCTTTGGCAAAGATTGAAGCAACTCATGGTTTGCAAATGAATAGCGGCTATAAGATGTATGCGTGACGACCGAGGCTATCAAAGAGAATGTGGGAAACCGAGTGCCTTTGAGGATGAACTCTGTTAAGACCACCCCCTGCTGGCTTCGCACCATTGTTTGACGCTAACTAGCAATGACGCTTCGCACATGAGCGCTTGCACAAAACCAACTAACACTTCATAGCAGGTCTTTGCTTTTATACATTTATAAGTGTTATGTAAAACTATTTATATACGCTGTGTTGCAGAGGGCTGGTGGCGCATTTTATGTACGTGTACTGTCTTTAAGCGCTATGTGGCACAATTTACAAATGCTATGCATACATTATCTGGCAGATGCTATGTGGCATATTTCCAAAAGCCTCAAAGCAAATGCTAAGCGGAAAATGTTATATATGATGTGACATTTTATGTACGTTACGTGGCAGGTGCTATGCATTTAGCATTTGCTTTTTAGCAGATGCTATGTGGTACATTTTATACACGCTAGGCGGCATATTCAAATCATGGTTTGGCAAAATATCTATATATATGCCTTGCAGCACACTGCAAACATGCCATGCAACCCATTTTATATCCAGTACACCTTGCGAAACCGCACATTTCCATTCCCGATGTGTCTCATTTTCTAAGCGCTATGTGGCCGATTGTAGTGCTTACGCTATCATCAAAAAGCTCCATCATGAAGGTGGCCACGCTGCCGTTGATGCCGATGAAGAGGTTGACGCAGGTGAGCACCACGTAGGCGGTGCTGGGCACGCTGAACACGAACGACGCCGGGTACATCATGGGTGTGATCGACCACCTGTGGCAATCGGGCAAGCGTCGCCGTTACCTCATCGCTACATGTTTTTCATTTGCTGTATATCACACCATTGGTAGCATACCCGTAGAAAAGCAGCAGCAGAATCAAAGCGGGCAGGTTGGCCGCCGAGACGTATGCTTCTTGTTGAAAGCACAGGAAGATAATGATCACGATGACACAAGGGACGGCGTAGTTGCACTGCAAAAACCGCAAACTCATTGTCGTCTTGCCCGAGCGTCAAATACTGCAGTGACGGCACCACGTACGGCGTCCCAGGCGAAATTGGACAACCAGTAGACGGTCGGGTTCACGCCGCTGACGAACTGCAGGTGCTTGCTTTTGCTCACTCGCTCCTGGATGAGGAAAAGGACAAAGCTTGCGGGGATGAAGGACATGGCGAAGATGACGCAGATGGACAACACGACGTCGGTGGAACTCGAGGCCCTGAGGGGAACGGAGAGTTGAGTGACAGCGAAGGAGGCCTGCTTATCTATTTGCTACTCACAAGGCCACAAAGGAGAGTTGCTCCTTGGTAAGGTTAAGAGGGTGACTGGACGCCGAGATTCCGTAACGCCGGGCGTCCGCTCCCGGCGGCAGACCCGCTCTCAAGATGGCGTTGTTAGCCACGTTGAGGAAGGACACCAAGCTGTGCCACGCCTGGTTGTAGAACCACACCTGAAGCCAAAAAGCGACCAATCACATCTCCCTCTTTCTTTTAAATTCATATAAATTCAAATAATAAATAAAATGATCCCGTCTCAAGGGGGTAACGAGTTAAAGCAACATACACCGTTGCTATACATCCCGATTCCCATTTTGCGTCCACTCACGATTCAAACCGCGTTTAAAAAGTGGGTCAAGAATCTGTTGCGGTTCTCTGAGCCCACGTGGCGCTCGGGGGTGCAAAGCGACAGAGGAAAAAAAGAGAGAGAATGGATGAAAGACAAAAGGCGGAGGGAGCGGGCGCCCCGCTGATGCCACCACACTAATTAGGAGCGTGCGGCGCTAGGAGTGTCGGCTACAAACACTCGCTGGATGGCTTTTGTCGGCTCGCTCTCGCTTTTTCTCCGACTCTCAAACACAAACGTGTACACACACAAAAGTTACACACTCTCTCGCACAGGCACGCAAGCAGAAAGCTACCTTCAGATAGTGTTTGGTTTCCAGCCTCTTGAGCAGCGTCTCGGCTGTGTCGAGGAGCTTGTCCGTCACGTTGGCCTAATGAAGACGAAGCAAAACACGACTTAATTGGACACAGTCAGCAAACTCGGACTATAAGGAACCGGAATGCGGCGGCAGAGGAGCAGCCAGGTTAAAAATGACCTCGACTCAGTTTGGGGCCTGGCGGGACACCAGGGTCGAGGAAATGACGAGCTGGCGATTTCCGCCGCGACGCCACACTGTTCCGAGACGATGGTGCAACAGAGGCGGCCGACACATTGCATGTGTGATCTAAATGCAAATGAGCTCCCCCCCCTCGATGGAGCTCAAATTGATCATCAGCTTGACAGCGATGGCGGCATGGAGTGCGGAGAAAAGCACCAAAAAAAGAGTGCAGGCCCGTCCGTCTTTGCTAACATTTCTCGAAAAACAGCTTTCAAAAAGTCCGAGCCAGTTGATTAACTTCGAATAGTAAACAATTCACCCCAAAAAAGGCTTCATGCTATTTGAAGCCACTAAAGTTTACTGTGAAACTAAATATAAAATAAAAAAAAAATCTGTAGCTTTGCCTTGCAAAAGTCTGTTAGCTTAATGCTAACAAACAATACAAAATGATATTGAGAGCGTTAGCATTGATACTACCAATTTTGGAAGACACCGATATCTAAACCTGAGTAACACATGTGGACATATAATCTGACAATTGTCCAGGCATATATTCTTTATCGTCTACGAAAAATGATTAATAAACCATTCCTCCAATCACCCAAAAACCTGATGGGGTTTCTTACATGGGAGTAATTGAAGATATCTCTCAGGTTCTGGAACGTGGCTTTGATACCTGCATCGTTCAGGCGGACTTGGGACTTGACAACACCAACCGAGATCCCACCATACCTTATAAAAAAAATAAAATAATTATATAAAATAATAAAATAAGTAAGTAAATTAAATGAAAAACACTAACTAACTAACTAACTAACTAACTAACTAACTAACTAACTAACTAACTAACTAACTAACTAACTAACTAACTAAATAAATAAATAAATAAATACATAAATAAATAAAGACGAGAGACCTGGTTTTGCCGGACCGCTCAAAAGTCTTGACCAGGAAGTCAGTCATATTCCGTCCCGTTAAATCCAGGAGCGTGTCGGTTGTGTTCTGTATCCTCTGTAAAAAGTAAATACATAAAATGAATAAATAAAGCATCTTCATAACAGTCAATTAAGTTCGGCTACAAGGAGGGGGGGGGGGTGCCGGCTGATGTCAAAGGAGCTTAATTAGATGCCCTTCTGTGAATAAATGGCTACATTGAAACCTCCAATTAGGAAGACACTCTGCGATGTGGATTCGCCACGCTGCTTGAACCCGTGTGTGTTTGGAGAGTGCTGGCACGATACTAATTAGAGCCGTGACCAACCGGTCGAGATGCGCCGGACGGAGCAGTATTGTTAAACTTTTCTGTTTCACGGGATCCAACTTTTGCTTAGCTCACAATGAAAATAGTGCAAATTTTCACAATGTGGTATCACTCAATCAGGCAAATTTTCGGGACCAACTAGAATTGAATATGAATCTCCAAGAAAAAATTTCTAAGTGAATAATTTTCGTGAAACTGAGAAGAACGGCATGAGTGAAGTTCATTTAAAACATTTTCTTGCTGAATTTTTTGAAATTTAAATTGATGGCTGTTGTTGGGAAATATCTGAATTGGATTATTTATTATTATTATTATATTTATTTATTATTATATTTTATTTTTTTATTTTTGATTATTATATTATTTCATTATTTTATTTTGTTTAATCTAAGAACATGGTTGCCAGATGTTCTTAGATTAAAACGGGAAAATTAAAAGTTATCCATAATGTTTTATTATGGTCCATTTTTTTCACTCAAGATTTATTCAAGTACATTTTTATTTTTTTCTTGAGTCATATAATTCAACAAGACTCTAATTGACTACAGTTTTTGGCCACTCTCCCCAGCTCTTGTGTCAACTTCTAGCGGATTTTTGCATTTCGCAACAGGTTTCGGCCCCGAGCCCCCAAAAATCATGAGGAAACGCCGTAAACGTTGCTTGTCTCTGAATTCAGAATTTCCCAAACTCCTTCTGCTGCCACCTTTCTAGTAAGCAGAACAACGCCGGCTTTCATCCATCAGAAGAAGAATATGTCTTACGACGGGACAAAGAAGAAAAAGACAACTAGCCATCTGGTTTAGCAATCAGGCGACAAAGCAACCTTGACTTATCTGAGAACAAACACACCAACGAATGCAGCGTGCCTCTAATGATATTGGCCGAGCTCCGTGTGACGACATCTGTTGTTACAGAATAGCATCACGCTTTGCATTCAGCTTGTGCAAACTTGCAGGTGTGTGAGGGTAATGCAAAAAAAAAAAAAAAAGCCAGCAGTAATCACATCTTCCCCAACCAGATAAGACCACGGCGGCGTATTGGCACGTCGTTCCGAGGCAAAATTCAAATGTTATCTACGCAAGGGGAAAGAAAAGTCTTTAACATTTAAACATGTTGTGCTCGGCTTTGTGGTCAAGAGTTCTTGCGCAGATAAGCTTTGTCTCCCGCGTTCGGCAAATTGCTTACGAACGACAGCAGTTTACTGAAGCGTGCAGCTTGGGTTACGTTTCCATGGCAACCGCTCACCTTCAGCGGGGCAATATTTTTGGGGCAATGTAGGAAGTGGATTCTCAATAATATTTGAAATTCGAGCCCTGAAAAAATCCTGCCGGCCCTCCGAGAACTTCACGCACGCAGCGTGGCACGTCCAAGCTCAGCTCAGCAATTTGCGAAGAAATTCTGCAGCTGTCTCTTCATCTACGACGGCAAAGTCAATACCTGGCAATTGATGGCGGGGCTTAGCGCCGCCTGCCATTTCCATGGAAACGATGATTTCACACCTCCTGCGGTGTCTTTGCTTTTTTCTTGTCTTCACTAGAGTTTCTCAAGGACGGCATAGTGAGGACGGGTAGGATTAAAGCAGCCAGTGAAGAAGCGGGCACACTTTGTCATGATTTATTCAACAGGGGGAAGCTTTAGGAAAAAAAAAACAAAAAAAAACGTGTGTGTGGGTCAAAGGGAATTCATCTTGGCAATGTGCTTTGCTTTGTGTGGGTGGTCTCTTGTCACTGAAGTACATTCAGTCATGCCCACATTGCTCCCCGTAATCCATTCCTCCTCATTGACCATCTCGGTGAAAACAAATAGTTGAAGACCAAAGACGAATGATGATTAATGCCCGTCAAATGAACGTACCTGCGGAGGCGGGAGCCCCCCTGCGGCGGGCGGACATTCGGGCAGCATCATTTGGCGTTGAGGAGTGCTACACTGGCAAGAAGGGGAGGGGTTGGACATGCTCCAGTTGCCCTCTAGAAAGACGTCGGTCACCGACTGGTCCACAGATGGCGTGAGCCAATCGGAGAGGCGGGAGTCACAAGGTAACCCCCTGCAGGGAAATGTCAATGACACAACATTTTCAGCAAGTATTTATTTTGGTGGCTAAAAAAATTAGTATTGAGCAGCCGGGACGGAAATGTCGATTTTGGTCATTTATGCCAATAAAGACGTACAATTAGAAATGATCCCAGTGAGGCTCGTCCAGTTTCGAATGTGACATTATGGATTCATATGACACACAGCGAGTAGGATACATGAACCAGGATAGTAGTTCATTTTGGCTTAGCGATCAATTTCCGGTTTATTGGCTCATTATTTTTTCCCTATTGCCAATGCTTGAGGCAAGAGTGGCTTTTTACTGCTGCTGCTGCCACACTCATGTTGGATATATATATATATATCTCACTGATATTAAACATCAACGTGGCACTGAAAGAACACTCACGGGATTGGGTCGCCGTCCATGCAACGTGTTCCGAAGCCGGGATTGTTCACCAGGGTTTCTACCACTTCGGACACCTCAGGATTTCCTGGTGCATCGTTACTGCAAAGAATAGACATTTAATGTCATCTGGACAAGTATCTCAGCTACAAGCCATAGTCTGGGAAAGGCAGGCAAGTCTTGACTTGGTGGAAAAGGATTCCAGTCTAAGGTGTCGTCACTATCAAACCTCTGAGTTCCAGAACTCCAACATTTTTTTCCAAGTTAGCACCCAAGATATTTTCCCGTCCGTACATTTTTTCCTGCATCACTTTGGGGCTTAACTGTAAATCAGAAAAATGTATTGTGCACCTGCTGACCAACAGTTTCCCCAACAGAGTTTCCGATTGTCTGTGTACCCAAAGCTTTCCTCAGGGACTTTGTAGAAAAGATTGTAGCCACTGTAGCCTGGGAGTGGCAGAACGTCAACGAATTGAACCCCCCCCCCCCCCTCCCCCTCCGTTAATCCATCAAAGAAATCCATCAAATGGCCATCGGCCATGATAGAAAGACTCATTATGCGTAAAACCTTTGTCCCTCGTGTTGGCTGGAGCACACACTCTTAAGTACATACCGCAGGTCCATAAAGACCTCAGATGTGGCTCTCGGCCAACAATGACCACAAGCAAGTCGGCCGTGTGGATTATTATCATACTCATTGTCTCATTTCGAGGCATCTCCATGAAGGTCGTACGGCCGTTTCCTTAGCCACCAGTGAGAGTAATCGAAGTGGTCCCGTTGTAAAAATGGATTATGTGCAGCCATCTGTTCTGCAATTAACAATGGCTGGGTTACCACAGTGTTCCGAGGTAATAAAAACCGGACTCGGGCATTGCGTATGTACACCGAAAAGGCGGAACTAATGAATCCGGGCACCGAGCGAAAGCTGAGCTATTAGAGGGAAGCTTTAGGAAAGCGCAAGGCTAACATACAGTACTAACACAGGCTAGCTGGGTTCAGAACCTCTTCCATCTTAATCACTCATCGGTGTGAGGTAAACGGGACGGTTTATGAGGCACGCCTCCGTGGAGAGACGTGGCGCGTGGAGTCGCTTTTAAGTGGGCACTTTCAAGGTCACTCGAGCGAAAAGACAATATTCGGTAATTGTGAGAGCGAAGGTCAATGAAATGTAGTTTGAAAATTACAACTATGGAAAAAGTTATTAGAACAACCGGGCCAGACGGCCATGTAGAAGACAAAAAGGGGAAGGCAGCACGGAACAAATTTATTCGAACCACGTGAGGATTTAGTTTAAAATATGAACTCACCTCCAGATGGATTGGTGGGTGTTTTAGAATAGATTAAATAGATGAGATCTATTACTGGACGGACATAGATAGATAGATAGATAGATAGATAGATAGATAGATAGATAGATAGATAGATAGATAGATAGATAGATAGATAGATAGATAGATAGATAGATAGATAGATAGATAGATAGATAGATAGATAGATAGATAGATAGATAGATAGATAGATAGATAGATAGATAGATAGATAGATAGATAGATAGAGATAGATAGATAGATAGATAGATGGATCACTAGCTAGCTAGCTAGCTAGCTTGATAACCGCTAAGCGATGAAGAAATGCATCAGAAAGACAAGATCAAGGCTTACTGTGCGGAACAAATAGATTGCAGGCACAATTGGCAAGAGATCAACACGTACAATCAACATCTATTAATCTGACATGCGTCGGTGCTGCTGTCTTGTTTAGCAACTTCTGGGCTCAGCACAACAGAACAGCTCTCACTACGCCAGAGAGCTACAATTTTATTATACAATATGAGCCAAGGCCGCAGTTAATTGTGTTAAGGTAACATCAGGGGAAATAAAATACCTGCAGGGTTGGATAGATTATCTTTTAGATAAGAAGTTATTCTTTTAAACGAGTGATTGGCACTGAGTAATGTCGGAATCCTTTGGGGGTAGACCCTGGAGAGTTGAGTGCAATGAGTCGACAGTAATATGCTAATCCAGTCCTCCAAGGATTACGCACGAAGTGTTGGAATTGTGAACTGATTGAGATGTCAACGCAAATCTCCCAAGGCCTTGTCACTTATTGTGAGATTGCTGATAGAGATGCCATGTAGGAACCAGAGAAGAAACAACGGTTACCTGAAGAAGGTGGTCTGAGGCAAGCCGTACATCCAGGGTTGCAGTTCCAGACTGGGATATTCGGCGAATGGCGGAACGATGAGTGAGACGATCAGGGCGAGGCACACAAAAACGGCAGGCAGCACCACCTAAAATACAAAAGCAATTGTTGGAGATGTACGAGATCGTAAATTTGGATAAATCAACACTGGACTGGACTTTTTTTTTTCAGCCTCAGCATGTTGGTGAATTGATATTAAATCTTATGAGAAAATGATTCACTACATCAGGATAGTTCATGATAAGTTTTTTATATTCTTTTTTTGGGAGTTCTTTTTGTTTCTTAAAAAAATCCAATTCTCTCAGACATAATTCGTTTTTCCTCATTTCATTGTTGGGAGCCGGCTTATAGGTCAGATATCTTTAAAGCTTAATCACTTGTATGTTTGGGGGAGAGCCGGCGTACGCATGATTAATTGGCCTTTCGCGCAAGTTTGCAAATTTCCGCCTCTGGAAATACGAAAACTCACGGTACCGCCGAGAAGCAAGATAAAGAGCGAGTGATGACTGAAAAGCTTAATGACAGACGCTCCTCTCTTTCTCTCTCTCGTTCTCTCTTGTTCTCCCTTATTCTCTTATTTGACAGTAATTGCAGGTGACAGCTGGTACTTCTCCTATTGAGAGCGCAGCGAAAAACAAAGTCATTAAGGCTTCGTAAAAGCCAAAGCACTCGCCATGAACAATGCATGAGTTTATCGGGGATTTCAAGACGTGGGTGGCCAAGCTGGACCCGGATTGGCTTTAAACACAAAAACAGATTCATTTTATGATGTGGCTCATCATCATCTCAAGTGTATTTCCAGGATGAATATGCAAAAATGGAATGTCTCTTCAGAAAACAAAGATAACTGCTGATTTTTATGCCAAGTGAAAGAATTTAGAAGCCAGGGAGTGCCTCAGGGCTCCGTCCTGGAACCCTTGCGTTTTCGGTCTTTTAACTGAATTGATACACAAAATTGCACTTTTGATGCAAATGGTGCTGTGACTACATTATGAAATTGTGAGTGGTAAAAATCGTGACCAGTCGCCATCTTGGGAGGAATATTAATCACCGTTTTTGTATGCCAGCCGCCTGAGGGTCTCATATTGGAACAAACAAAAGTGTTTTTTTTTGGCCATTTTGAAGCCAGTGTACCTCAGGGGTCCGTCCTAGAACCACTACTATTCATGTTTCATCCTTCTTTATATGTTACAAGTGAATTAATACACAAAGTTGCACTTTTATGAATTCATTTTCACTCAACTTGTTTTTTTGATACATTGGGTGTTTACTAAAGCCGCTCTTCATACCCTATTATTATTTTTGAATTAAATCTTCACATGGCAGCTGTCAGAACTGATGACATCTGATGGCTTGCCGCACTTATTCTAATATTTTAAATAATTGCCATACCTTGGTAACCGCTCCTTGTGAAATGAATTCTGACGCTTCGGAAATGTACGCTGTTTATTGGTTTTGACTTTGGAAATTATAGAGAAGAGAAACAATACAGAGGTCCATTTATTGGGCTAATTGCAGCCTGTCATCTGTGCAATTATGGCGTGGTTGTATTTAATATGCGACTAATGAAAACACATGATTAGCATGCGACATGAAATGGAAAAAAAAAAGTTTGCCTTTTGAGTGCCAATCACAGACACGAGGTGGGCGGGAGCAGTCAGCATGACCATATGAATGCATTGCCAGGGATGACATCATCGTATCGACATTTACCGATTATTTCCAGTTCAATCAAATTAATGCCCACTTAGATGACCCAATTTTCCCAACCTCTAAAATACACATCCGTGGGCGATGAACAACATCTCTGTCGATATATATCGCGATACTGATATTTTGTGTGTAATTGAACGGCGTCAGTTTAAGAGCTAGACAAGTATGTGATCTTATGAATGCTGTAGGCTTTTTCCAACACAGACCGATTTTTCTGTATAACACAAGATCCTCCGAAACATCACTCTCGCGTTCCACTTTATTTCATCAATATGACAGACGGAGGCCATTACCTGGGCAATGAGTCCCTTGCGGCTCCTCCTGGCATGGTGGAAGCGCTTGATGAAGAGAGCCAGGAACTGCCTCCTGATCAGCTGCCATCCGACGATGACCGTCGAGCCCCTACCGCCGACATCGGTGTCCCTCTGTAAAACTGATGTGGACACGAACCCCCACCGGGATGTTTATCACGCCCACAATGACAAGCGTGCGGAGACTAGTGACCTGATCAGGTAATGTGTCAAACGTACCACCTGCTCCTTGTACATTATTTGTCGTGGTCATTTTTGGACTAGTTTTGTTTAAAATTATGATAAATACAACTATGTACCTGTCATAATATTTTATCATATATATTTTCTTTTATTTTAATAATTGAGGTATGTCAGACTTTTTAAAAGTATTGTACATTTTGTAATTCTGATATTTAACATTAAAATTTTAGCACAAAATCCACATTTTATGATGTAAAAGTTTTGTAGCTTTTATTTTTTCACTTAAAATAGATAGACAAAATATTTTATCACATAAAATAAATGATTAGGATTTCAGGGGCCATAATATGTTCTGACAAAACAACAACAAAAGAAGTAATATGCTTACAAAAAGAATTTTAAGAAAAACTAAAAAATTTAGAGGCAGGGGTGTGCCTCACAGCTCTGTCCTAGAACCACTGCTACTTTGTTTTCAGTCTTATATACTTCATATCCGAATCAATACACAAAGTCCTGAGCACTTTGAGACTACGGACTTACTACTACGGACACACGATGATGATGATTATTATTGAAAAAAAATCTCTGTTTATGGGTGTTTTTATTTTTGTCATGACAATATTTCATTAAGATTTTGTCTATTCTCATACAAATCCAGGGAATAATTTTTTTTTGTGTTTTTACCACTCTTGATCAACATAGCAATTGCTAGCATATTAGCATTTTCAACTAATCAAATATTTTTGGAGGAACAAACTTACCTTCCACTTGACTGGCAAACATTTCCATGTCACCTGCACGGAAGCACAGAAAAGCAAAAGCATGCCAAGTGACTTAGCTGCATTATTAAATGGTTCCGCTGCTCTTTTCTTTTTCGGTTCATATTCTGAAATAGATGCAATGAGACTTGCCGCTCGCCTCCTTTTCCTTTTCGGGATGGACGGTGGCGGCCGAGATGCTGTTCCTCTTTGTTGCTGTGGGAATTAAAAATAAAAGATGCTCTTTTGGCCTGACCCAATTTGGGGTTATAAATAACATTTAAAAAGTACATTAAAAAGGCAGCACAATATTTCTGCTAATAAAAGGGACTTACTTGAAATGTCTTCTGCATCCACTCCTGTGTCTTCAGCGACTTTTAAAAAAATCTGAAGGAACAATTGTTTTGTTTCTTTTAATGTAAATTTTGTTGTAAAGTTAATCGTCTGTACTCCCGCTTGGCCGTACCTCTTCCAGAGTGGTGTCAGATATGCCGTAGCTGGTCAAACCCAGGTCGGCCATGGCCAGGTCCAGCTCACGGAAAAGACGGGCAAACGTTCCATCGTGGGCGCCGTCGTAGGGCAGGACGTAGGTGATTTCATAGCCGATGCGCTCCAAGAAGAGCGCCCGCGGGACGTGGCGATGCACCAGTTGACCCAGCGTTGTCAAATCTGCCCAGAAAAAAAACAGAACAAAAAACAAACAAAAAAATTGTATTTTTATTCCTTATCTTTCAACTCAGCATACAAGTCCGCCCTTGTTTTAGTGTGGAATTTGTATTAATTGTTTTGATCTTTGTTCCGATTAGTTTTAGGGTTAATTGTTGTTTATTTCATTTTGATTTATGTACAGTTGCAATTGTTCTTTACTCTAAGTATAATTGAGTAGCTATTAATTGGAAAAAGATGAAAATGCTATTTTTAGGGAGACAAGTCATAATCATATGGGGATTAAATTATTATTATTATTATTATTATTATTATTATTATTATTATTATTATTATTATTATTATTATTATTATTTTAATTGAAATCATACAGAGACAAATACATTTTTAGGTGAAAATAACTTGTGATCCTACAAAGATCAAGTGCTCGAGTTGTAATTTTATGTGCATGGGTAAAAAAAGAATTAAAAAAAATCTGACAGGTAAACAAATCATATTTTGAGGTTGGGAGGAGTGAGCTTGATTTCATACACGATGTTAATCTCACCGGTAGGATGGACTCCTTCGTAGTTTCGGCTATCCATGGTGGTGTGGTCGTGGGCGCTGCTTCTCCCTGAAGGACGTTCCTGCTCCTGCCAGAGACACAATTGGATTACAAACAGACAGCCTCAGCCACTTAGAATGATGAACAGCCACTCCTCGACAACTCCGGCCTCGCGCTAACTGAATAACGGCAGGCGCGTTTTCCACTTAAGGCCGCTAATTGAAGCGGAATGTGCCAAACAAGCTCGTTTTGATCCCAATTAATGGTGGCGACCGATCAAACAAGCATTCAATTGTTTGTTTCAACTGTCTTTTTTTGAGAATTTTTTTTGCAGAAAATTTGCAACCGTCTTTTTTTGAGAATTTTTATTTTTACAGAACATTTTTAATTTTATGAGATTTTTTTAGACCGCATATTGATTGGCGGGTTTTTCCGCGTGTGAGTGTTTGTGTGTGAGTTGTAGTGAACAGCAGCTTTTTACCATTTTTCTTTCACTTCACCCAAATTTGAATCCAAAGCAAGCTTCAAGGGTTGTTTGTTTATCAAGGGCACGTACCTTGACCAGCGTGAGGTAGTAGCCCGTGCCGAAGCGTTTCTTCAGGAACAGGGACGACCCGCAGCATCGCATCCTGCCATTGGCGATGATGGCGATGCGGTCGCCCAAGATGTCCGCCTCGTCCATGTGGTGCGTGGACAGGATGATGGTGCGGCCTGAGGAGACGGGGCGGAGGAGGAGGGGGTAGTTTTAGCCACTAATCGCCATGGCAACAAAGCAGCACAGAACACGTGGGCAGGAATTAAAATCTTGATGGAGACCAGGGTTACCATGCAACAGGCTGGATTATTTTTAGCTCCTTTTCTTTTTGGGGGGAATTGAGAGGCATCAAACTGAGTGAGCAAAATCACATTATTAACTTTGGAGTGGAAGCGTCGCCAATTTGAACGGATTGATGTAATATTTGGTTTAAAAATTAGTTCAGTAATTTAACCAAGAAACAAATAGGGAAAAAGTCTTTATTATTCCACGCAAATTGTATGGGAATAAAGATTACATTGAAAATTTTCAAGGATAAATTTCTAATCTTAGATATAAAAAAAAAATCTAGGAAAAAAAATATAATCACAAAAAAGATTTAAATTTCCATGCATAATTGTAAACTAACAAAATTATAAAAATAATATTCATATTTTGTTGACAAATAAATTGTACAAAAATTCCTTTGTATTTTTTCAAGAACAGTTGTATGAGGATAACGAATTTTTTTTCTTTTCAAGTTGACCTGATTTTTATACAATGAAGCCTTTTATTTTTGTTCAAGTGCATCTTTGCTTCATTTAGAAAACCACACGTGTCCTTCCCCCTCCTTCCCCCGTCCTCAGATTCCCGCCGTATGTGCTAATGAACACGTGTGGCAAGCTACGACGTGATAGGAAACCCACCACCTTTGCCATTGCGCTGTGATGCCTCTTGAATCCAAAAAACCCATGTATAGCACTATTATCTAAATATTAAATGAAAAATCGTAGAAGTGGAACATGATTCAAATCACCCTGCTGCCTGTTCAGAACAGACGTAAGCTTACGCTATGAAATACCCGACGGTACTTTTTAAAAAAAAAAAAAAATCACAGTTGTGAAGTTCAAAGGCCTGGGGCATTTGAGCTTCTGGCGGGCGTACCTTGTTTGTACTTGAGGAGCAGCTCCCAGATCCCCCTGCGGGCGTAGGGGTCGACCCCTGCTGTGGGCTCGTCTAAGATGACAACTTTTGATCCTCCGACAAACGCGATGGCCACCGACAGCTTCCTCTGCATGCCGCCTGGAAACATTCATCTGCATGTCGGTGGATGTATGCGAGAGCGTGTCAACATCAAGTTTCCTTTCATAATAAGAAAGGTGGTCCGCCGTCACCCGCTGTGAGTTATTTCAGTCGGCGCTCGTCACGAGACTTTCCATCAAACCTCCAAAGTTAGATTTCAGCTCGTCTGGCACCCTAGTACTGATTTTATCCAATTCAACAACCCGGCACGTTCAAAACTAACTGAATTTGTGAATGTAATTATGTGAATGACCTTAATTTCTTCTACTTGTATTAGGAAATATAACTGTGATTTCCCTCTATGATATTTTGGTATTATTTACATTATTAACATGGTTTTATTTCAACTTCATACTCGTAAATTTAAGAGTAGGAAAATGCTGCTGGTTTGGTTAGCAACACACCTGACAGGTTCTTGGCCAGGTCTCGTCTCTTGTGCGGCAGACCGACATCCCGGATCATCTGCTCCATCTCGGCGTCCACCTCGGCGCGACTCAGTCCCTTCAAACGGCCGTAGAAGTAGATGTGCTCCTCTACCGTCAGCCTGCCGATGGAAAATAGCAAAACAGTCTCCAAATAAAGCTGTAAAGTATGATAGAAATGAAGTAGTAAACAAATGTGACAAGGAATTTTTCCAGGGGATGGTTATAATATTGTGCAAAAACCTTTAATGTTGATAACCTCAATGATGAAGTTAAATATAATAGTCAAATGATAATTTTTTTAAAAATACATGCAAAAATTTTGCGCTGATTCAGAATCTGCTCTTGTTTTTTTCTCTAACACATCTGATTTTCATAATATGATAAAACTAGCTTATAACACGCAATATCATAATATATTTAGTAATATTTATGAATTAAAAGTTATGTTTAGCAATAGGTTGATATTTTTCTGAATGGTCAGAACAATAATATACAATGCATGATAAAATTTGTGTTGCGTAAGCTTTTCGATATTAAAGTTAAAACAAAAAATTTAAAAACTGAGTTGCTAGAAAAAAAGTAGATGTCTTTTTTTAAATCAGTATCAAAAATATATTTAAGTAGATATAACGCCCTCTGATTAAAATTTGCTGTTGATCAGAGTAATTGTAATCGAGTACAGTTGTAATATTAGAGAAAGAAAAAAAAAAGTCTACCCTCATCTTTACCGGAAAAAAAAGGATTAGGGTTTGCTCTTACTCGTCAAAGAGGACGTTATGCTGGGGGCACATGCCCAAGTGCCGGCGGGCGCCATCGATGTCGGTGCAAATATCGGAGCCGTTGATGACTGCCGTGCCTGACGTGGGCGGGAACAGGCCCGTCAGAATTGACCTGCACGGAAAGACGCGTTTAGCACTGGAGAAAAGAAATGCCTTGTTTTTCTTTTCAGGAAAACCCCCCAAAACATATGCATATTAGTAATTTGTGGTACACTGAGAAAGAAAAATCAGTTCAATTTTTATTTGAGGGAGGCGTTAATTTGCTGCATACATCATCACAAAAAAATAAACACCTTATTCAAATAAAGGGCCTTAATTTTTCCATTCGAAAAAATGGGTAGGAACGGCAATAACTTCCATTTAATACAATTATTCTGTTTAATGCGCAACACAAAAAGCTGAAAATGCAATTATGTTCCTCTACTCATGTCATCCATAAAATAAATACCTCTCTCAAATAAGAGGTCTTCTGTTCCTCAGTCAGGAAGAAAATATTGACATTAACAATTACATCACTCCAATCGACACAGAAACCCGATTACACTCCGCGTGATCTATAAAAATAAATAAATGCCTCCTTCAAATAAGCTTTCCCCTTCCCCAATCAGAAAATTCTCGTAGACTTGCATGGTGGTGGTTTTCCCGGCTCCGTTGTGGCCCAGGAAGGAGGTAATGTGATTTTCGTAGAAGTCGACGCTCAGCCCGTCCACAGCCAGCTTATTTCCTGTTTTGTAGATTTTGACCAGGTTGCGTACCGACACGCCGACTTTTAGACTGGGGTCCGATTTCTCCAGATATTCTTAAAACGAGACAGAAGAATGAGATGGATTAAAATATTAGGTACCGTATTTTCCGCACTATAAGGCGCACTGGATTATAAGGCGCACCTTCAATGAATGGCCTATTTTAAAACTTTGTCCATATATAAGATATATACATTTGGGCCGCGGTCCGGACTTTGGACACGCCTGCTGTAGTGGCTCAATATTGGTCCCTATATAAGGCGCACCTGATTATAAGGCGCACTGTCGGCTTTTGAGAAAATTTGAGGTTTTTAGGTGCGGAAAATACAGTGTAAACTATTATCACACAAAAAACATCTTTTTCATGATTATATAGGAGCCAAGGTGAGTGAAAATTGTCCTTTCCTAAGACGCACGTCTTTTTGTGGCAAAATTACCCAATGGAAAAGGCTAATTGTATGTAGTTAAGGACCCAAAACAGGCCAGAATGTTAATTGGAACAAAAGTGCCATCATCTCCTGACGCAACAAGGAAGGTACTAATGTTAGTCACCTGCACGTCTTCAAATGTGTGTGTGGTTACTTCTTACCGTTGTGCAAGGAGCTGGTGGCGTCCTTTTGCAAATCAGGTGCAGAGGGGCTGCCACACCAGTAAGAAGCTGTGAACGGGAAGTACCAAGGCCTGGGGATTCCGTACTGGCCTTGGTTGATAAAAAAAAAAAAAAAAAACCTCGTGACTCGAAATTCAATGGCGACATGTCTAAACATGAAGTCATCTACCTGGGAAGACACTTTCGATGTACCAAGTGAGCGTCCAGTAGAGGGCGGCGTCAAATAACATCATGCCGATGGACACGGCAAAAGTGTAGCGCTCGCCCTCCTCGGGACTCCGGCCCATGTTGGACCACTGGATACCGACGCCTTGCTCCTCATATTTGGAGAAGCTCTCGCAGCCAAAACCGAATGCCACGCAGGACAATAAACTCTGAGGGAAAACAGAAAGCCGACGCTTGTGTGACTGTTTACAGGCGGCAACGCACACAGGTACATAGTTTGTTTGATGCCGTGTCGCATTGTGGAACACCCATAAAAAAAAATATGCTTTTGCATAGCCATTCAAAACAAATCATAAATCCTACACGGAGGGGGAAATTGCCAGTGACGCTTTTGCCCATGAAACATTAGCCGCTACCGCCTATCGCTCTGCATCATCGTGTTGCTTGCCAGCTGCCGCCTCACGCCTCATTTGCTTGCAACATTTGTGCTCCGGAAGAAGCATTTCCTGCGGCTTCCGAAGCAAACCGTCACCGATTCCGACTGCGCTTGGGCGAGCGGCTTCAATGGCTCGTCGTTGCGGCTGTTATACCCTTAACCCTCCTTTTATGTTTGTTTCTTTGGTTGTTGTCAAGTACAACAGAAGAGTCAAACTCTGGCCCGTGGGGCAAATTCGGCCCTTGGTGTAATTCTATTTGGCCCGCGAAGACAAATTGTGCGTCAACTTTATGTGTCAATACAAAAATTGCAAATTGTCTTCACTTTTAAAAAATAGAGATGCTACAAGCAATTTTTTATTTTATTACAATTCATCAACAGTTTTTACTAGTCTCTGATTTCAAAACTAGTTATCAGTTTGTTGTGTAGTCTATACTGAATAGAATATAAAATGTTCATACATAATGGCCCTCAAATGGAAATTATGACTACGATGCCGCCCGCGACAAAAATGAGATTGACACCCCTGGGTTAAGCGTTACAACAGATTATCTCTTGGGAACATACCAAAAACAGACCCTCAATTAATCCCCCAACAACAAACATTGCAAAAGAAGTAATCAATATTTATCCCTATTAACTACAAAATAACCTTAACCATAGTGAGACTGAAGTAGACTCGGGACAGTCCAAGTTTGACCCAGAAAGCAATCCGATCTTTCGAATGTAACCATTTTACTTTAAAGCAACCCGAGGCATTCTGAATAATTGGGTAGAAGTTTCCATATGAAATTGCGAGGAAGATGCATAGAGGGTATTCTTGGACATGAAAGGATTCCTACCTCAGTTGGAAGAAGAACAAATGCAAATATGCCTGGAGCTCAGGTTTGGCACACAGCCGCCATCTGGTCGTTGCATTTAGGTGAAAAAAAAAAAAAAAAAATCACCCCGATTAAAGTCTTCATTATCAGGGACAATGTAAGGGGAGAGTGTGTATCCCTTGACACGGTGTAATATCTACCACACTCGAGGAGAGAAGAAAAACCTCCGGCCTGATAAAGTGCAGGCATGATCTGGATAGCAGCGCGGTCAGGGAAACATTGCTTATGCTAATTAGCGGGCTAAAAGGCTATCCGTCTTGGAGAACCAGGGGAGAAAATAAGATCTCAGCACTTTTGGGTACTATAAGGCATTTGGTGTTAAGTGAGTAGGAGAGTTTTTGCTAAAGGCTAATGGTGAGGAAGTTAAGCTCCCCTTGTATGCTGCCACTAATAGCAATTAAAAGCTAATCAAGCTTGATTAATGACTGAATTGAGCAGTGGAAACCTTAATGCTAACCCTGAGCATATTTCTTTTCTACGGAATTCTACAGCAAATAAAAACCTAACATTGACCTCAAAATTTAACCAGAAATGCAAAGACCAATTTGGAAACCTACCTAAATATAAAAACACAAATTCAAACCTTGAACCCTTAACCAAAAACTCGGTCCACGGTTTGTGAAACCAACAACACCAAATCATGACCTCCAACTCAAATCTCCGAGGCCTCAACCCAAAAATGGAAGAGTAACATAGAACCCTAAACTCGCTAAATCTAAAAATTTGAATCATAACCATCACCTCTAACTTCAAAACCTATCCTACGAAAACCTTAACCCGAACTTGACCAACCGGACCAATCATGTTTTCCAATCTGGAAACGAGTCCATCCATCCAAATGTTTTTCTCAAATGACCGAGGATTCAACCTAGGAAGTCCTAGGTAGCCCGACTCCAGATGAAGGATGAAAGCTACGTCAGGTGCCAATAAAAAATATTACTGGCTGTCAACACTGATTGCTGCTATTCAATTGACTTATGAGCAAAACGTCCACGTGAGTTGTTGAATCGGGCAGGCAAGGAAAGACGCCTGCACTGACAATCTCTCTCCCTAGCGACAGTAAAGATTGGCAAAGTCATACGTCTTTGCCGGCGGAAAGGACATCTTAAGGACAAATGATGGCGGCACTGTCATAAAGGTCACAGAAGAAAGACTGAAAGTTGATCAATGGTTCATCGTACACGACGGGCCACGTGGGATGGCCGAGAGTAACTTTAAAGCTTTTATCCGAGTGACAATCAATGATTTTGCTTTTTCTGTGTCAAACATATTTTTTTCCATGCGCAAATCCATTAGGAACAAGCGACATCACTCCGGAGGGTCTTACCGCCGCAACCTTGGGTCCGAAACCTAGGACATCCCTCCAGGCGTAGCAAAGAATGTGAGGTAGGTAGAGGACAAAGTAGATGAGGCCGCCGCAGGCTGCCGCCAAGTTGGCCTTGGAGAAGAAGACGCTGATGAAGAAGCACTGGGTGACGGTGGTCAGGCAGAACACCAACAGGAAGACAAAGATGAGGCTGGGGTCGCTGTACTGCAACACTTTGCCATACTGAGGAACAAAGAAAGAATTGCCAGACGTGATCGTGGTGAACATGAGGGATCGTCTGGCTCATCAAAAAGAGTTCATTCAAAGGATGAACCCCGTGCCTGATTTTTGAGATTTGTAAGAGAGAAAACTGGCATGATTACAAAGACTGAATGAAACCTGTAGGACGCTTGTCATTTTTATTTAAGCATGGTCAAAGGGGTCAATTATATTTCCATAAATTGCTAGAAAAGAAAGAATTGGATTATGAAGGTATGATTCAAATTTGGAAGGATTACCTTGGCATGATCACGACTGGAAAACCCCACGGGACCAAAGACTAAACCACTGTGTAGCCTTTAGCAATCCCATTTGTCTGTCAGGCTAATTACAAAATGCATTCATTTTCTCTCACTCTGTCCCAGAATGACTCTAAAATGAGGCATTGGCTCCTCCTGGGTTCATTTTAAAATCAGCGGGATCACCTTGAGTATAAGAGCAAGGAGCAGCGAGCTGATGGCCAACGGCAGCGCGCTGGACACGGCCCAGCTCAGCCAATAGATGGCGCTTCTCAGGCCCATCATCCTCACCGTCTCCTTCAGTCTGGCTTCTTTCTCGCCCACAATACTTTTAACCACCATTGCCACCGAGTAGATCCAAGCCAGTGTCATGTATAAAGGCAGCGAACGCACCAGAGCCTGAAGGAACCTGAAGGGGGCCACACCAAGACCGGAGGTCAAGCTGGAGGTTGATTTGCGAGCAATGGGGTGTTGTTCCTAACGTCAGGATGCAGAGTCGTCTTTCCGGTTGTTACATAATTCCTTCATTGTGGAGGACACGGACTTGTGGTTCAAACAAGCCAAGTTTAACTTCCGTGAATTTTTCGGATGGACCCAAAGACTGTCGGTTGTTGACCACCCTTTGTTTGGATCACAGGTGTCAAAGTCAAGGCCCGGGGGCCAGATACGGCCCGCCACATCATTTTATGCGGCCTGCGAAGACAAATTGTGCATCAAATTCGTGTGTCATGACTAGAATTCCAAATTGTCTTCACTTTTTATATCTTCTTTTAAAAATATTTGACTAGTTTTTACTCGTCAGATTTGAAAACTGTCAATTTGGGTTGACAGTCATAATGGCCCTCCGAAAGAAGCTATGACTACAATGCGGCCAGCCAAAAAAACGAGTGACACCCCTGGTTTAGATACTCAGCAATAAAATCTAACTAGCTCCTATTTTAAAATTTAGACTTCCCTGACCAAAGAGCAGTTTGTAAAATGGAGGCAAAATCCAAAACATCTATTTTTGTATCCTTCCTGTTTCGTTAACACACACAAATGACACATTTTCTCCACGATCATCTCACTTCAAATGAAGCCATCACACAGACCCCGTCACAGCTTCTTATTACACCGAGCGACGACACCCTCGTCTCTAACCAGCACCGACCGAAAAATATAAGCACTTAAAAAATGACGACAGGACCGGTTGTTGTCCCACCTAATCCAAAAGCACCCTTAAGATAATGACTGCTTAACTCGCCATTATTATTAATGCACTGAACCGGGCTGTGAAAGGATCATTTAGAGCCCGTCATTTGAATCCGCATTGCTCCTCCAAGGCACTCAGCTAACTGGATTTATTGTTATTAATGTTTACACATTACGTCAACGGGAGGGAATTGCATCGCGCCCAGCTGTTCAAATACCCGTTTTTATTTACCAGACACATTTCACAATTACCTAGCAAAATAATTGATTAGCCTGACGCCAACAAACAATCATCTTTGAATCATTAACAATGCTTCCCGCAACACAAGGATGGGCTCTACTTTGAACGGGACATAATGACTCTGTCGCCGTGAGCGTTTTGCGTGTCCGTCTTGTCTTTTATTACTCGGAGTGCCGACACCGAGGCCACTGTTGCTGTACTAACACCGCGCGGTGAAATAGCGGCGAACGACCCGCTGGCCTTCAGATAATCAACTCTAATTGCAATCACGAACGCATGCGGTGCCAAATATCCATGACTCTAATTGCATAACAGGAAGCCTGTTTGAACGCAAAGGTGATGCAACTGCGGGAAATAACAAACGCCACTGCTGTGATCTTAATTTCAATAAATTGCACTTTGGGGTTGCAAGAGAGAAATGGATTGGTGGAAAAAATAATCATGGGTAATTATTTGACCCCACAGCCCAATGATTGGTGATTAGCAAGGGTATGCCCAAATCACAACAAAACACAATTTAGGAATTCAGGTTACTTGGAATCCGATCTGACCACTGACCTTGACCATGACACTAAGTAGGGCGCACGGAACGGCGAGCAGAAGCACGTTCTCGGCGAACCTCGTCAGCCAAAGTGCGCTGTCGCGAACGCCCACCGCTCGCAGAACCTCCTTGAGCCGAAGCTCTTTCTCCAGAACCAGACTTTTGATGATCATGCACGTGGTGTACATAAAAGCCAACACCAGGAACATCGGGAGGATCCCGCCAATAGCTTGGATGAAGCTGCAAGAAATTTTTTAACAAGTGTATCGAGAAGTGGGGGTAGCACACGTGATAATATCCCGGGTTGGAGAAGAAGAATAAATCGCTCTGCAGACGGCTGTTATTTACAAGGTAAGACTGATCTAACCTTTCATAAACTCAATCAAAGCCATTTGCAAGTTAGTTCATGTTAGCCGGCTGCCGTGAGTGACTCGATGCTGTTACAACAGCAATAAGGCCGTTCATAATGCCAGCAAAATGCCATGTCAATATCTTCGGCTCCTGCCTATATAACAAAGAGCTCCCTTGTCTTTATTAGACAGTGACTGAGATGTCAAAGCTACTCCGATAAAAATGATTTAGTTCAGTAGGCGGATAAAACGCCACTATCTTATCACTACAAGAGATGTAACAAATTAAATTAATACCTCAATACCTTCCTCTCCAAAAATCCTCATGCACTCAACTGGGAAATTAGAAAAAGATGAGGCCCCAATGCTAATTTCTCAGATTGACGATACACAAAATAGTTTCCCACGTCGGAAATCGGCCATTTTGTTTCGAAATACACACGAATTCTAGAGTTTATTCTTCAATAAAATTCGATATGAGGATTCGTCAAAACGAGCCTGAATGGGAACACCAGTATCTCTGTGCAAAGCAAAATTGTGCGGCCCACAACCAACCTTTTTTCATGGCTTGAAATTGTCAGCTGTTTAGTGGGAGCCTACTGTGCATGGCCCAGTTAGATTCTTGATTTAAAAATTTGACGTTAATGTTGAAAAAGTTTGGGAACCCACGTACTTAAGTTTTTTTTTTTTTTTTTGCACCACTTTCCTCGACAAAGAGCCTTTGTAAGGATTCGACTTAAAGCAGTTACCATATCACATATGCAAAAATTGCCTTTTGGAGTTCGAGAAGTTGAATCCTCAGTGAAGCAAAAGCCGTTTCTAAAGGCGAGGCGAGAGAAGCCACGCGAATGCTAATGCCAGAATCGTCTCTGGAACAGCTGACGGCTTTCCGATTGCGTTAACTCCTTCCACGGCGATTCCTCAGCCATGTGCGGGGTGCGTCCGACACCGACAACCTTGCCACCAGATGCGCTTGAATTATGCATGGGAAGTTCGATCAAAAGGTGCTTAAGTAACAGAACTCTGTTGCGCGGCTCTCATTACATTGGCGGTCTGACCTAAATTTAGGGACGCTGTGTAAATCAAGAACTAAATGTAACGCCAGTTCTCAACGACTTCCAATTCACAAGGATAGATACTGATAACCTATTAAATTAAATCCATAATATTATTTTAATTAATAACTATTTTAACTGACTTCAAGTAACTATATAAGTCACTATTAAAAACACCAATTTAATGTTTCAATTGTAGTTCATGTTAATCAATTGGTCTTGTTATTCATTGATAAAAAATTCAAAAAGAATTTCACAGTCAAATTATATCCTGTATGTATCTAACCAAATGTTCATTTGATAAAACGTGTCCTACAAAACTATTATTTTGCTTCCATTTTTAACAATCCGAATGAACCAAAAACGATTTAACATATTGAATTAATAATACAATATAACGTGTGCTTTCAGTTTTTTTAGCTCAATGGTGAGACCACCTAAAAACAAAATAAAAAAAATAAAATAATTATAATTCATCTACTATTATTTCATTCAGAGCACCATACACAGAAAGTGTAATTTCATTCTTCAACCTGAATTTGATCCTACCTTTAATACAGTTCAAACGAATGGCAAACTTTTTCCCGTGTGGTAAAATGCTGGCTCGGCAAATAAATGTAAACATGAATGCATAGTTTACACGCTGATGGCACTCCCCCCCCCCCCCCCCCCCCCCCGGAATATTAATAACCGAAGGAAAAAAAACATTAATCTAACACAGCTAGCCCAGCATGTAATGGAGAGCATCTTTAGATGTGAAAATGTTTCAAGCCTATTGATGGAGATTGCAGCCTCGGGATCCAAACGAGAGATGCCTGTGATTCCTGAACGTGAGGTGACGCGGGGGCCGCTGATAAAAGACGTGTTTATGTGCTATCAGGCCCCACGGGGGTCAACATTTATCCCGCGGCATCATCACAGGCCTGGCCATGTGGCGGCTCAATGGGGAAAACAGCGGGAGCTAATACACTTTGGTTATCTCCAGTGCAAAATGTCACCATGGTGTGTGTGTGTGTGTGTGTGTGTTGACCTCTGATTGGAAGAACAAACAAAACAGTCTAACATCAATTTGCACTCTTCTATAATATGATCTTGTTTTGGATTATTTGATTGATTTTTTTCCATCCGTATAAAAAAGACTCTCCATAACAACCCAGGCTAAATTCCCCAACATGCAAAGATCCTAAAAATATTGAGATGCACCACTTCATCACTTGAGGACCGTTGCTTTTGTGAAATATAACCCTCAACTATCAGCTTCAAAACAAATTGGCAAATTCCATTTCGCTTTCCAGGCATGTGTTCTTCTCGAGTTGTACTTTTGAAGGACACCTTGAAATGTGGAACCTGGATCATTTGTGTTGCTCTGATCCACCAGCCTACGTCGCCGTGAGTTCCATTTTCAGTCGGGAATTATCCCATCAAAATCAATGCAAACAAGCAGCTGTTTAAATACGTCAAGGAGAGCTTTCAGTTCTTGCCATCCGTTTGACAAAAGTGTGTGTGGATGAAATAATTAGCATCACAGTCCTTTGCCATCTCTCTGTTTCAGCGCATCTTCCTTTGTCTCATTCCTCTTTCAATTATTCATGAATGAAATAGCAATTTTCAAGGGTTAATAATTTATCGGATTGCCCGCGTGGCGGCACGGGCGAGGGAGTAAATGGTGTTGGGACTGAGGGTATTGCAGTGCTTTATGGCTTCCATTTATCTTCTGTAATTATTAATCGGTCCTCTCGGGAAGATGGAACGCTGCGACCGGCGGGGCTGGCGAATGTCCGATTTGCGACGGTTTCGAATGTAAAAAAGCCCAATCGAAATGAAACGCAAATCAAAAATTCCTCTGTGATTAGACCAATTGAGCCCATCTGTCAAGTGGTCCAACTTTGGGAGTTATAAGATCAACTCTCTTGCCCCTGAAAACCAATATGACCCTGACATAACCGATTTTGTGACATTTTGTGGGTTTCCGAGACCGTTTATGACATGTCCATCGATTTTGCATAAGTAATAGCCACTTTGGGAACAAAAATATGAAATCGTTAAACATCAACTAATGAATTTATAAATGGCCGTTTCCAACCGAGAAGGCAGACTTGGTCACTTCTCATGAGCGATGAGTCATCATCAATGCGTTATAATTAAACACCCAAACAAAGTCATCAAATTCATCCTAGCTACCCAAACACCATCTAAAGATCACTTGATTGAAAACTCTCGGCGTTGTAAAGCACATAATACTCTGAAATTAGATTGCTAATCTCTGGAAATGGCAGTCCCAGTGGAGCTGAATTTTCTCTGTTCTGCTGTACGGTATTGTTAAATCTCCCCTGTAATTATCTTTGGGCTTTTTGCTTTATTAGCAGAGAGCGTAATGTTGTGATGATGGCAGTCGCAAGATTTCCTCCAGCGATACGCCGCTTACACGATGAAACGCGATTACAGCCGGGCTGTGTTATGTACACTGAGCGGCTTGGCTGTTGGGAATCCAATGCCGACCTGGATAAATAATTCAGCATCCATCAGCTATTAGGGTATTTCCTGTGGTTTGTCTAAAATCGATAGTTTGGACTGACTTCATTCTTGGTCCCTTGCAAGCTTGATTAAATGCATTTTATTTATTTTTTTGTGGGGGGGGAGGGTTTGTTTTGTTAAATTGATGACTCGCATAGATGGCGGTTATTCATTTAGACAAACACAATCGAATCCAGAAGTTTTTCCCAAGGGACTCCTGGTAACTCGCGTAGAGATTTTCAAATATGAGGGAAAGAAAATAGGGGAAGAAACTGCAATGATTGCTCGCTCACAGTTAGGCAAAACAAAAGTCTGTTCAAACGCTGTTGCTAACAAAAACAGCAGCACCAATCGGATCACGTTAACAGCTGAAGTGTGGAGATGCTTTTGAAACAAGTTACAGGGGAGGAAATAAGTATTTGATCCACCACGGATTTCACCTTGTGGAGTCTCAACGAAATCAAGCATTGAAAGAAAAATGAAACAATACTGTGCACCATGAGTCAAAAAGGACCATGATTCAAATCATTCTACGGTATGGATCGAACAAACAAAATGATTTTACTCATCAAAACAAGTTTGTACTCACGTGTCATCCACATAGCAAGGGTAGGGCATTTGCTGAGCGAAAACACCGAGGGGTTGACTGCCGGACGTTTGCGTTCGCGCGATGCCGTGCTCGATCATGTCCTGCACGTAGGCGAATCCTCCCCGTATATAGCGCAGGTCGTTAAAAGAGTTGTCTCGAGCCCCCGGAGACCATGACCTTATTAAAAGCAGACACATTGTCATCTGTGCCGGCAAAGGCCAAGTCATCGTCAAGTGTGGCCGTTTTAGACACCAACAAAAAAAAGTGACACTCACATTTTTCAGGTGATAACATGATGACTTTGAAAATAAATTTTAAAAAAATTCCAGACCTTTTCAAAAGTACTAGAACAAAAACAGCGGTGACCGTTAAAAGGTGTGGTTCGTTACGTACCGTTCTTTTTTTTTGTTGGTGCGCTCCACTTCCTCGATGTCCATGCGGATCGTATAACGGATGTGAGGAGGGACTCGGCTGGCGTTGGGTGGCAGGTTGACAAAAACGACGCCGGCCCAGTAATCGTCCGTCATGAGGAGCTCCAATGCTTTACCCACCAGCTGGTCTTCATTGGAAGTGGCTTCAAACTTGTTCAAATCCAAACACTGTCACAGAAATGAAATTCTCAACTTTCCTAAAATACCCCCAAAATCTCTGAAACCCTAACTTTATCTGAGAACATGACTCCACGAGAAGCAGTAATCAACAAACCTAGCTTTGAATTGTGTGTGAAAATCGTCTTTCCACACGTTTGATCACACTGAGTCGAGAAAATGGGCTCTCGCCGCAAACTGTGGCGCAGATCAATAAATCAACCGCTAGCGTGTGCTTGTGCTGTATTTGACGTCATTAAAACTTGGCAAACAGTGAGGCCTCTCACGAAACAGAAATGAGTGGAAAAAAATCTATTTCGTGCGCTGAATAAACTGAAAAAATATCTCCAACATAAAAGCCACGGAGAGATACTAAAATGGATACGTACACCAAGGACCTTGGATAGAAACTGGAGAATCTCCGTGGTGGTGTTGTAAAGATCCCGCCAGTCGTGGGGCGGCGCCCCATCGGGTCGATCCGCCGGGGGTCCGTTGTAGAGGAAATTGGCGAGCAGAGCGGCGGTCCAACCGCTGCCGTTAAGACGCTGGTCCAGGGCGGCGGCAAAGACCGGATTGGCCAGCAAAGTCTGACAACACAAAATAGATGGCTGAGGACATAATCACATCTTGAATGGTTCCTAAGTATGTGTCATACATTAAGACCATTCAAGACCCACTCAACTTGGGATCTATTACAACTCATGTATTTGAAAGTTTGGTAGCATAGCGACCAAAAAGCCGATTCAGATATCATCTGAAGGGGAACCAGGTTCCTGACCCGTGTTCACCCCACTGGCTTTTTAGTGTCTCTGTTTACGGCCTTTCTTTTCCACTGCGGTCCTCAAATGTACTCGTCATCTGCGGTAATTGGTCCATCAAAACTAAAACACATCAGCAACCTTGAACGACCTCCGGCAGTGATGACGTAACGCCTTACGAGCCGGTGGCCCGGGAGGATGCGGCGGCGGCGGCGGCGGAAAAAAAGGCAGAGCGCCGGTGCTGGCGGAGAAAATGAAGACAAAGGAGGAATGCGGGCCCATTTGTGTAAAGGTTAGGGCTAGGGTAATGAATACCGCGGCTATGTGGAGCTCCCGATGTCTGCTTCCCTCCAGCTGCCTATAAGCTCATTTGGAGTGACACTAGAGTAATGTCAGTGTCAAGGAAATACTGCAAGAGAGAGAGAGAAGGAGGGAGGGAAGGAGATAGAGGTGGAGGCAAAGTGTCCATGTCCTCTACTTCTATAGATAATCCCTTCTGCCAGGATGAAAATTATCCCGTACTTATCCATAATTACTTCCATCCCTGGGTTCCCATACTGAACAGGAGACTTGAAAACCGTATGCTCTCCCCTGCCGTGTGTACACATCATGAGTCATTCTTTTTCCGCCAAAGGTTGAACTTCAAATGTCAGCATTCTTTGCTCACTCTTGTCTGGTTTCTGACTATTGATGGATCTGCAAAGTCCTCGTTTGGAACTTGTTGGTTTTGTCCAAGAAGCCACTCGAGGACCACTGCTTTGGTGGAATATTATTTTATTTTGTACCGAAGGGGGATCAAGCTATTTATTTATCTATTTTGGGACTCTCAGCTTCATTTGACATAATTTGGATGGGTAAATGATTCACAAAATTAGCTGGAAAATAAACCAAGTCTAAATAAGAAATCAATTTTATTTTTAAAAATGTGAATTATTTTTCCATTTTTGTGGACCACCTGCAATATCACCCCAGACCACCGGAGGGCCGCGGATCACCCGTTGACTATCCCTGTGCTAGAAGAATGAGACAAAAGTTTTCCTGCACGTCAGAATCACGTGCTAAACGATACCACGTGTCAAACGGCTAGCTAATGTTGTTAGATTGAGTCTCAGTTGTGTCTCTCGACACAACATGCTCAAGTGTCAAACATAAAACAGAAAAGCTCACTCAAAGTTTTCTTGCTAGAACTTGTTGATTGATTAACAAGAGGCAGCGTCACAATAAATCAACCTTACCCGTATTACGTTGACTTGCTGGCTGTTTTGAAAGAAGTCCCAAACACGTGGACCCAGTTCATCCCAAGCGTCGGCCATTTCTTTTAGCATCGCCAAGGCGTTGAAGGTGCTGTTAGCCTAAATAACACAAAAAGATCAAAACTCGGCCGCATCAAACACGTCGTTCAGCACCAGTGTCTTGTTTACCTCTTTCACGATGAGTCGTGTCGCCGGGCTATCGGGTGTAAAAAGGATTTTTCCTCGGAAAAAGAACTTGAAGGAGCTCCAGATGTAACGGAGACTCGGGGTTCCCTCAAGCGTGTCAACGAGGGTTTGACAAAAAGAACCTACAGAAACCAAAATGATAAAAGACAATTCGTGCTTACAAACAATATAGACATATAAGACCAGGCATTAAATACAACGTTTCTATGATTCACTGCTAAATACTGTCCAAGGAATTTATTTCCACTAGAGTCCACATATTTAAAAAAAAGTTTTTATCTCTGCGCGAGTAGCAGTGTCATTATTAATTCAAATGCGCTGCCTATGTGAATAGCGTCAGGTTGGGAATGCCGCAAGCGGGTTAAGTGAGGACCAGCTGCATTCCTTTCCAGCTAGCATGTAGCCTGACAAGCTAAACAATCTCACAAGCTCCTCAAAAGGATGCAATCTCGCTTTATAAGTCAACAACAAGTGTACATCCACCCCTAAGGTACAACAATCTCCATTTTTTTACATCCTTTACATCTTATTTTCCTTTTGGATTTTTTTCCCCGCCATCGCCCCTGAGGCGAGATGTTAGCAGTCATTTTCAGCGCAATTAAATGTGAGCACTCCGGCCCGCTCGCCGCCTCTCACAGGTGCTGCTGGGAGGTCGGCGCGAGAGGAGAGCTAATGGCCGCCCTCTACTCGGACCCTGGCCAGCTGTTCCCATCAAAGGAGGCAACAGATGCCACTTTGTGTAATGGTGGCCCACCAAGATGAGTTTCTAATCATTAGCTGGCAATGGCAATACGTGATCTATTTTTAGACGAGGAACTACTGCAGAGGTTTTTTGATCCGGTCATAATCTGCTTTAAAAAAAAAAAAAAATCTAAGGCTTTAAAATAGCGGTTGAAGTCGGACTGAAATGTTGCGCAATGCCTTGGTGAGCGCTTTTACACTTCCAAAACAATTGTAATTGGCCATTTACAGACACGGCCGCGGCACATTCCCGGGATTCATTTAAGTGCAAGAAAATGCCAAAACAGCCATTAGCGTGCTAACAGACACGTTAGTGCTTATTTTGTCTGGATGACATCGTGTTTGTGCTCATTTGTGCTGGCACCGGCACGCTCGTTGCTCTTTGCCGTGCAACTTTTTATTTCCCAGGGAACATTGGTGTCTTATTATAATCTAATTGTGCGACGCTTCTTCCTCGTGAGAAGCTTTAATGAAACGTCCAATGAACTAATTCTCCGGGATCTTATAGAATTAAATTGGCCGACCAGAAAGCCGGCGGCACGTTCAACGTTAGGGGCATGAACGTGAAGAAGTGAAAACAGAAAGCGCCCTTGAAATACACTTCGCACCCTCAGGCCTTGGCCGTGCAGCCCGAGGCCGTTTTTACGCCACGGCTATTGCCGAACAAAAAGTCGTCATTCTCTTTGTTGGCATTTTTCACAGGGCGAAAAACCTCATTGGCCGATAGGGAGCGGTTTGCTTCTCACTCCAAATTTTGAAAACTAGCAAACATGGTTGTATTCAATCTTAGAGAGACAACAACTGAGCGCTAAATGAAAATAACCGAGCGTAGCCAAGAAATATTTTGTCTCCAGAAGACACAACACACATCCTTACAAGTAAACAGACTCATGTTAGCTAAACAACCTCAAGTATAAATACTAGAAAAAAAACAAATCGTCGCAATTGAAAAGTGGAATAATACATTCCGCCTCTCTTGGGTGACACAGCTCTGGCACGGTCAGGCGAAGATGCGGCTACATTATCAAATATTGCGAAAGGGGGGGACTCACTGGACGTGTTGCGCTGACTGGAGATTGACTGCTTGCTAAGCGCTCGTCTGAGCGACGGGGAGCCCAGGGTCACGTTGCTGGAATTGGAGTCAAGCTGCTTTCCGCACAGAAGCATATTGACGCTGCCAATCATGTCCCCCTGGAAATTCAGCGACCCTGCGAGGCTCACGGAGTTCTGCAAACGGCTCACCTGGTTTAAAAAAAAGAAGAAAAAAAAATCATTTGATCATATAAATAAAAGATCTCGGACCTGAGTGGAATACTAACCTCTTGAAAAATTGGGAGGGCATTTGCCGTGGTTCTCGTGAGTAGTGTCGTTACGTCGACGGCGTCCAAATCCAAAACTGACGGCAGCTGGAGGAATATTATATCGATTGGAATTATGGATCTTGTAATTCACGCAGTGCATCAAGTTAATATTTGATAACTGCTCTTATTCATGGCGGCTCAGGTTAATAATACACCGTGGTGAAATTGGGGATTTTATTCACGGAGTAGGACGGTCAAAAATCTTCCGGGTATATGTTGCTACAAGAAAAGTCCTTCAAGGAAAGTATTTCAAAGGTACAACAAATTGAAAATACATATAAGTCTGCATCCTTACAAGCAAACAACATCCAGTAAACATTCTAACAACTTTCCAATAAATAAAGTAGATGTTCTTAGAAGTTTGCACGCTCATAAGTAAACAACACTACAAGTTGCGGTGGGGGAACCTTCTGGCTGCTAAGCCCACCTTGCAATTGTAAAAATCTCTAAGGAAGGAAGAGTGTTTAAAAGAAAAAAAAAAAAAAAAAAGCAGCCTGGATGATAACCCAAGTCTGCACGGTGGCGGCAGGCCTCGGCCATTCACCAACTGATAAACCCGCCCCCGTTGTCCTTTGTTGTTATCGCCGTCATTCCGCATGTGAACCTCTAAGTGCAATGACCTGATGTTCCATTTGCTGACGGCACCCCGAATGTTTTTTTCCTGCGCCCTATTTTGTCCGAAGCTTTTCTTTGACTGCGCCTGTGGGCTGAAATTGTTCAAATAATCTCCCCGACAAACTTCCTCGCCTTATCACTTATTTATTGGATTTGCCGGGCCATATATTTCCCCTCCAAGATAAACTCAAAAGAAAAAGTGTGAGGCTTGCATAATCCCAGCAGGGACTCTGGGATTTAAAAAGAATTCAAGAGAACATCGGTTCTAATAAATATTTCCGGTGATGGCATGTATTTTAATAATATCATGGGGAGACAGAGAGGTGCGTGGGAAAATGAAGCAAGGAACAAAAAGCTCCAAAATGTAATATACTGCAAGCAATGCATCTTGTACAGTACACAGCACTAAGGCAGTTTTAGTGCTTTGACCTTTTGGTAATATTAACAGTTGTTAACATTTGTACATGACAGTTAACTGTAACTTAATAATACGAGGTTGGTCCTGCTGGTGATTTCTTACTGGAAAAAAGAATCGTACCCTAAGGCTAGCCGCAACCTCTTCTAAGATTTTTATCCGTTACGTATGATAATTTGAAATCCTGGTTGATTGGTTGATGATTTGTGGGCCTCGTAAAATGATGTGGCGGGTTGGATTTGTCTCACGGGCCTGAGTTTGCAAATCTAACCTCATTTGCCTATGCATAAACTGAAACCTGAACCCAGGGGTGCCCATTATGTCGATTGGGGATCGACCGGTCAATCCCCAAGGGAGTTTGGGTCAATCCACATGGCATTCACTCAATCACTGCCAGCCCTCTTGATTTGATTTTATTGCAAGAACGGTCTGTCGGCTGCAGTATAAACAAAAAAGACCTGCCTATCATCCGTCATGAAATTTGTCAAACTTCCATCGTAACAAACCATTTGAGCTAAAGCAATCTCAGGATAGACATTTTTATGAAAATTTATTTCTAGCAAATCATAAGAAGGCTGACCTGAGCCAAGACTTTGCTGAAGTCCAGATTCTGCAGGAGCACTCGCTGGCTGTCGCTGAGCTGCTGAGGGTCCAGGGAGCAGCTGGCATTCCGGAAGGCCTCCTTGTCCAACGGACTTTGAAACTGGATATACTGGTCCAGATCTTTTCCGTCACACAGAAAGTTACCAAGGTGACCAGGCACAGGGATCAAGATCTTGTGTTTGGAAAAGGGAATTTCCAGGTTGTTTTTAATTCGGATGGTATTAAGTGGGTTCTGCTGTATTTTCTCAGTTTTTACGGTCATACGCACCAAGTTGACAGAAATATTGGCTGCCATGAAACTTTCGACCACCGGAAGCGGCAAGGACAAATTCTCAGTCAAGAAAGCCGAGAACGTTTCGTTGTCTCTCAGAATAGTCGTCAGTTGAACTGGTTGTCCTTGAACGGAAAGAACGAAAATAGTTGGGAAAAGGTTCTACAGAAAAAAAACAAAAAATCCAGAAGAATTTGTGAAAAGTCAAACACAAATATGTGTGTGTGTGTGTGGGGGGGGGTGTCACTGGGTTTTTCGTTCCATCCCAAACTTTTCCACGGTGCCCCACTTGTCGTTCTTGCTAACGACCTTTTTGTAGTCTCACCTCAGACGACGTCTACCATTAATTATGCTCCTGCTTGGATCTTTGATGGATTTAATCTTGTATATTACAAGCCGGTGACCCCCGAAATGCAAATGTCCCCCCCACCAGTTGTTTGTCGTACGGCGGTGGCACGCCTCCCCTGCTTGCCTATTTGCAAATTAGATAGCGGTGGGGGGGAGGGGGGCAAAAATCTGAATAGCGTCGCGCCAAATGGGCCTAATGCAAAGCAGCAACTTATCAAGACAAATGATCTGTCAGTCTGCATGCAAAATGGCGTCGTAAATAATCACGCCTCGTTGTTTTTGAGGGATAAAGGAGAATGGCAAATCCTCAGAGGTGTCATCTGAACAACAGCGATACTTTTCCTTGGTGGCAAATACTTGACAAAGACATAAGAGGCGGAATTGTGGCGATTTTCTACGACGCTATTGATGATCTCGCTCGCGTAGCACTTGACATTCAAAAAAGCTCCCACCGTTCTCAGCGTCAGCCGGCGACATGACCGCGGCCAATCGGGTGACGTCGTCAGCCAGTCGTTGGGCGTTGCCGAGGATGGATTTGTTAAGCAGGAGGCTTTGCAGCTCAATCAGCCCCCTTGAAATTCTGAGCAGACCAGGTCATCATGTTAGCATGACTAGATGCTTTTACGGCTCTTAATGTGTTGTGTGTGTTTTCTTTTTCATTTGGCCTACAGTGAGTTCTCAAAGTTGTTGACCTGTCCCGGCGCCTCCCCTGGCGTCGGATGACTCAGGCAGGGATTGTCCATGTTGCACGCCAGACCTTGAATCCAAGGAATCAGCCCGGCCGACGGCATGGGTTTATTCGGATAGTGGCCTAGAGAAACAGAACACTTGTTTTCAAACCTAGCAGACGATGCAAAACCCGATCAGAGGAGGAGCTTTGACATACATTGGCCTTTGTGGGTCGGCTCGTTGGTGAAGCGTACCCACACCAGAATGAAGAAGAGGAACAGAGGCCAAAGAATTTCCACAACCAAGCGGACCTGCGGAAAAGGCTCAGACGGTCATCTTCACATAGAACAGGGTGAGAAATCCTGACCCTAACCTAAATCTTAACCCTACCCTAAATCCTGAACCTACCCTAAATCCTGATCCTAATCTAAATCCCTAACCTAAAGCTTGACCCTGACCCTAACCTATACCTTGTCCTAACCCTCCCATAACTGACTTCCACATCGACACCAAGAACTGTAACCCAAGTTTTGCCCAGACCACAACCAGAACCTCATCCCCCAACCCTCAATGTCAATCCCTAACCATAAACCAAAAGATTCCGATCTTTATGTGATACCGTTACACCCTCCCCCTCCTCGAGACTTTGCAGAGTGGCCTCAAATCATAATTCCAAAGAAACACATTTTTACAACATGCCAATATGAGTGGATTTTTTTGGCGACATGCAGACCGCAATCTTTCCACCTTGGCGGAAGCTTGTCACGCTCCACCGAGCGCCTTTCTAGTTCACTGATTTACAGATGAGGCATCCTACTAGATACAAGAAAATTGCAAAAGAAATAGCAGGCGGGGGGGAATTATATGGACTTCCTCAATGTCTCCGGGAATGTGCCAGTGGACACCCGTGCCTTTGTGAATAGATAATCTCCTCCTTAGAAATTATGTGAAAGAGCGGACCATAAAATCAGCGCCGTGCCCGTTATAAAATGTTAAAATGCTTGGCGAGGCATTCATATAATTGGTCATTAACCTCTACAAGCCCTCCGCAAGCACTGTTGTCCTTGCCAACTCCCACTGGTTTCATCTAATAGTCGTTTTTCATGTTGACGTCGCACAAATACCCCACATTCCACGCACAAAACTCACAACTTTCACATCCCGAAGAATAAGCGGCGTATTTCTCCCTCCGCTTCCCCGTGATACAAAGTTGTAAAAACGCAATTTCATTTTGCCTCAAGTTATTCTGACAAAGTAAGGAAATTAATGAAAGCTGGTCCTGGCGACGATGCCTTTTGTTCTACGGGCGCGCCGCTGCGTTCGGGTATCTTACGAAACGAGTAGGCGGTTGCGACTCCTGCTGACTGCCGAAGTTACAAAAGAAAAATCAGAACACTCAAAGAAGGCGCTACATCCCTTTTGTCGCAAACAATGACCCCGACAATTTGCTCTGGAATCCACGTTGTTATCTCCCGGCGGTGCGTGACCTCTCCTCCAATTGTGCTGATGATAAAGCGGCAATAAAATTTTAATATAACGTTAGGTGATCATGTGACTATGCACATGTTGTGTCACGTTTTATCTAAAAGCTCTCAGAGGACTACATTGTCATATTTTGTTACCAAATATCTTTAGTGCCTTTTCTCCAAATTGATTCACCTCTCCAAATTGATCCAGTCAATAAATAAAATTGCCAAATGAGAGTTTCAGAGAACCACAAAGAGACTGCGCCCTTCAAACCAAACACCAGACTTTTTTCGAACTACAATGTGGACTTTGTGACATGGTGCCCACATGAACGAGGTGTCCCAAAATGAAAGGTGACACATCGAATTGCTCGGCATTAAGGTGAGATTGCTCTAGTTCTCAGCGGGGCGGCTTCGTAGGCGGATCCCTCGACTCCCGCCGTTGCTAACACACTGCAACGACCATGTCTGTCCTCATGGTTGAATTTGGAAGAATAAAACTAAGAGGGTGCGGGAGTACCTTTTGTCTCTTCCGGAGAGTGAAGTTCTTCCACAGGAGCAGAGCAAACTGCGTCAGGAGACCCATTACACCTTATCCCGGCAATATCCTGCCAACACGTCTCTATGGCAACCGGTCCACTTAATAAGCCCTGCAGGGGATAAAACCCAGAGTCTGGTTTTTAATACAGACCAGGGCTGGGGGGCTCGGGGGTTGCCACTAATCATTCACTTCCTCCGGCTTTTGGGGCTTACGGTGCAGCACCTGCGCCGGGAATGATTATTATCACCTACGTTGAGCAAAACGGGAGCTTCCAAATTGCATCGTGCTTACGAGAGCCTTAATTAAACACCTCGTTTGACTTGTAATGCCGCAGATGCTACAAAATATATTTGATGCCGTTTGTTTTAACAAAATAGCAGAAGTGCATCTGAGTTTGGTACTGTTGCTTGCTGCAGGAAAATATCATTTCAATAATGTACGGTACGGTAAGTACAATTAAATCAATACGTTGTGTTTTTTTTTTACCCCCCATTGGTTCTAGTTCCAAATAACCAAACAATGTGAAGTTTTTTCTCTTGAGTAAAAAAAGTTGAGGAATTTACGGAACCTTTTCTATATTTTAAATGTAACATTATTTCGTCCCATTTTTTTTTTAACCAAACTTTTTTGACATGGTTTTGGCAAATGAAGCTTCACACGAGTGTTATAAATCTTTTGTATGACATCATAGTTTATATCAGATAGTATTTTGTTCACAGGTCAAAGGTTACTTCATAAGGCAGTGAACAGTTTGCGGAGTGTGGACGCAAGGTGAAGCCGGTGGGGATGAGTGTTTTTTTTTTTCCTTTGGCCCACGGCGAGTGGGCCACCGCTTAACGCTCCATTTCCTCTTCCTGCAGTTTCTTCCCCTTGGTGCGTTTCCATTATTTACAGCAAAGCCGGCCAATGTTTTATTTACTGTCATTTAGCCTCGTGACACTCTTCGTTCCCAAATGGGCAAATTAGCGCTCGGCTAGCCTACAGCGCGAACGGCTTTCGTATTGTTCTCGTGTTGTCTGCGCACATGTTTTTCTATCCGCCAGGGGACTCAAGTGATGAGGGAAAACAGGAGTGTGTGTGTGACTTGCATTGTAGTTGCCTTGAAAAACATGACACTTCTTTCTGTGGAAGAATAAATTGCCATTCACTTTTACCAAATGAAAATAATAAATATAAAAATAATTGTTAGTATATACATATATATATATATATAAATAATTATATATGTATATGTATATATATAAATAATTATATATATGTATATATATATACATAGACATATATATATATATATTTATTATTTATTAATATTTATTATTATCATATATATTTATATATAATTTTTCCAATGATAAATACGATACAGTACATACTGTATATTTCAAATTGTCTACATTATTCATCAGTAGATAACAGAACAACTTACGTACACTCCCTGGCCGCATAAATGATTAACAGGGAAGTGCTTGCCAGTTAAAGTTCACTTTGACAACAAACACGTGAAACAAGTAGGAAAACATGAGAGGAAATAAAAACCCGCATGTTTCTTTGAAATTTCTCGATATTAAGTTTGAATACCAACTCGTCTGGGTGGTTTGAATGGCGCTTACCTTCAGCCGTTGGGCCGTCAAGGCATCTCCAGATTTTTCTTTGCTTCTGTGCGGCTCTCTCACGGCCACCCCACCTGTATCGTGTCCTTTTACCTCCACTCGTAAAGTATGCAAATGGCCTCGGGTGACGGGAGCCACGGCGATATGCGCACAGCTGGCCTCCAGGGTCTCCGTGGCAACAACAGGTGCTACTCTGCAAATTGTTAGTGTGTGTCAGGTTGAAATACTAGCGCTAACGCTACGCAAACACCAGGTGTCCTGGCTGCACCAGCAATATTAACCATCATCACAGGTGACTTGAGGTCTCTGTGGCAATCACTGATTTTTTTTCAAGGCATAACATTTTGTATGTTAGCGCTGATGCTAGATAAGGCAGCTGTTCTAATATAGCGTATTCCATTCACAAGCTAACAGACGCTAAGTTAAAATATAAACAAAAAGAATTTAAAGTCAAAGTAGATCATCAAAAAGTACTATAGTATTATTTTTAGTAAAATGCATCACGCAAGAACATGAATTCACAATTGAAGCCAACTTCAGTTCTGTTGGCGGCTTATTCAATTCGTATGCAGCAGAACAGCTAAATGCTGCTGCACCATGTTTGCTTTCAACTCTTGGCTCCACTAACTGACCCGAGTCTGCTGACCTCGGAACCCGCATATTGGATAAAAACTGAAATAGTGTCGTTCCTCCCCGTAGACGTGGTGACACGCAAGCACACAGCTGGCGTGCTAGTCCAACAAGGTCACAGCTCGAATTTTTATTCCGTGTCAACCATGTCCCGAGGAAAAAAAATACAGAAAAGGGAAAAAGAACAGAGAAGTTGAGGAGAAGAAAATGTCAGCCCTCCTCGACAGATGCTCTTGCGATTGTTTTGACTTTGGCCAAACACGGCCCCCACACGGATTGTGCACAAGCGCGTCTGATCTACTTTTCCTTTTTTTTTTTTTTTTTTTACATCAACTTTTCTATAGTTTGACACAGCTACTCCAGGAGAAAAACAACACCTCAATATTTGGATGCACTCCCTTCAACTCATCGGTGCCAGACAAACTTTTTAAGCCGCACACCCCCTGTCAACATCAGACAAAACAAAGCCAAAAAAAGGCATCATGTTAAACACGATCAAATGGAGAACGGTAAATAAATGATTTACATTTTTTTTTTATCTTTGCAGAGGGGGGAGACACTGCAAATCCTTACCCAAACTTTTAAAGCTGAGCCCTGCCATCAACATCAGAACAAACTTGGTGCACCCCTACAAAGCCACTGGAAAAATTCAAAACAATTGTGAGTGTGTTGTCGCACCCCCTCCAAAAAAAAAAAAAGCCAAATATAGGTCTCGTTTCCACTGTAAATATATAATGATAGTTTTGGCACACCAGCTCTCCCCCACACCCCACCACAAAAAAAAAAAAAATCTGCATTGCATTGTACCACTTCTATCGATTAACCTTTTCCTAGCTTTTAAAAATAAGTGAGTTGGCGCACGCCCTCTTACTCGCACCTCCTCTCAAAAACTTCCATTACAAAGGAAGCCCATTTCTAATTTCTCTCCAAACATGACAAAAAGCCCCCAAGAGGCCCGATTGAAAGCCTCCGCTGCACGCGTGACCTTTCCAACGACGCGATAACGGCGCACCATTTGAGCGCTTCCAAACGACGGCGTTTATTTGAACGGACGGCGAGGTCGCCGGGCTTCATTCGGCATTCAGCTGGCGTAAAGAGTTTCAATCGGACGCACAAAGACGGCCTCGTTGGGGAGTAATGGCGCAAGCTGAATGGCCGTGCGTGTACGGGAACATTTTTGCGACGGTACCCTTGTACAGGAGACGAGCGGTTGCCATGGAGACCCCGCCTCACCAGACTCAACTTGTTGGGGGACAAACGGTGGTCGGACGTGTCGCTCTTCGCACACTTGTACTGGACTCTTCACCGGCGAGGCCAATAGCAAATTGCAAGGAGTTCTGCAATGCACCACAAATTTCTTTTTTAAGTATCTATGATATATAAAATGAACACAATTTAACACGATAATAAATTGTAAACAAAGACCTTTCTTTCTGATGCAGCTAATGAGTCAAATTGCCTGAAGCATCAATCACGACGACCCAGTCCCATAAACTAAATAAACATAATACATAAAGTAAATCAGCATATATTATATATTTATAGGCTGTGTTTTACTATCTTAAAAATATGACCAAAAAATCTATTGTAATGCAGTTTTTATTTTTATCTTCATGTATTACTTTTTTTTGCTGTACCGTGAATGGGATTCAATTTTTACATTGGTATCATTGACCATGTATATTGGAAAAGTAATATATGATAGGATTTACGATATTGCGGTGCGTCCCTCACAGCCTGTTCGGGGATTGCCATGTGATATGCTGTGAGGCATTTCTGCATCACCCCTCCCCCTCAAAAAAAAAAAAGAATACACCGGTAGCAGTGAGAAAATAATTGATGTGGCCAGAAGTAAGATAATATATGACAGCGTGTTGATAATATATCAGTGTGGCCTTTGTGTATGCAGCAGTGAGTAATGCGGCTGTGCGTTTCCTGTAGAATATGGACAACACCTTATTTAGGAAATTTGCATCTTGCTCCTTTGGGGCTGACGTGGGATGTAAACAAACAACGCCCCCTCCCCCCCAAAAAAACTGCAGCATTTTTTATGATAAGGCCAATTTTGTCTGGTGATGGTCTTACAGAGTAAACTACACGGGCACAACTCGGATCATGCAAATAATCCCGAAAAGTACAGCGCTGCGCTTTAAACTTGTGATTTACAAGGTGCTAAAAGTACCAATGCTCCCGGGAATTGTAAAAGATACGGTGAGATACGGGCAACTTTGTCATCGTGACAAGGTGCACCACAACACAAATATGCCACAAATGCGTATGCAAGTATTCACTGCATTAGCGCTACGCAATGCCCTTAGTCTCTCATAAAGTGTTGGTTCATGATAAAAAAAAAAACACTAACAAAAACTAACACTAGTGCAAGATTTTACTATATACTGCAGTGTTGATATAATGAGAAAAACAAAAGTTTAGTTTAACCCGCTGCCATGCTTTAGCTTGACATGCTACAGTAGCATACTCCACAGTCTCCACTTTGCCACATAGTGCCCTGAGTCATTTCTTGGATAGAAAATATCCCTCCATAATGGCAAAAATAAATGTCTACAAAGATTAGTTTACCTTGTTGTGGTGCTTTAGCTCAATACGCTGTAGTACCGGAATCCATAGTCTCCACATTGCTGCACAGTGCCCTCAGTCTCTTACTAAATTCAAAAGGATAAATATATTGACAAACCAACATTAATTTTATCTTGCTGATGTGCTTTAGCTCGGTACGCTATATTTCATAGTCTCCACTTTGCTGCACAGTGCCCTTAATCTCCTCTTGGATCAAAAGTATCTGTCCATAATTCCAAAATATAAACACACTCATATTACTTGACGTTGTTGTGCCTGCAGTGCTATTCGCCCCAGTTCCCACTAGGTCGCCCTGAGTCTTGTCTTGAATAAAAAGTGGCTCCTCAGTTGACAGGTGAGGCCAGGAAGTTAGGAACAATAAGGCGGCGGGTAGGTGAGACGAGCAATTTGGCGAAACACCTCCCACCTGGTGCGCGTGGAGGCAGCGGTAATCCATTCCAGAGCTGTAATAACGCTGCCACTCATAAAATCCCTGAGAAGCTGGGAGTGAGTCGTGCCCGAGGTTAGGGTTTTATGACGGATGTCAGCCATGACGGCCCGGACGACCGATGATTAGGCCGCGCCCGAGGAGGCCCGGCTCACTCCAATATGTCTTCCGAGGCCAGGACGTGATGATGTCATCGGGTTGCCGGGGGGCTGGAAGAGAGGAACGGGATGTGGACTGGATATTTTATCGTTCTCATGATCACCATCCCTATTGTCATTACCGGTGTTGTGATTTATTTATTTTAATGTAAAAATAAAGCGATTTTTATGACAACGCTGTCAACGTGTGCGTCAAACGCGGCCCCATAGCCCAAAGCAAAGCAGCAAATGTCTTTTGGCTCCAGTCAGCCTGTCAAAGTGCTCCTTACCCATTCAAGCAAGCACTTGTGACACACAGACAATTTTTATTTATTTATTTTCTCTGAAATGCCCCAAAATTACCCCTTTCACGGTTTTGTCACCGCGACTGGGGCTTTCCGGGAAGACGGTGATTTATTTATTTGATTGTGTCTCTCATATCCCATTGAAAAAAGGTCTGGGGCTTTTCATATCACTCAGCGTGATGGAATGCACCATTTGTACCTCCTTGGAGATTAAGCACCGTGAAATGTCAATTTTGAATAAAGCGGGGGGTGGGGGTGGGCGGGAGCGAGCGAGCGGGCGGCTACTGGAGTGCGAGTGGGGAAAAGGATGCGTTGGGGGAAGAAAATGCAGAAGAAGGAGAAGAGTGAGGCTTTTGTGCGCGCTGCTTTGGGAAACACTTGAAGGGCACAAGAGAATTTTTGGACTCTGTTCCCAAACAAATGTGCTTTCTGTTCACAGTAAAACTCTCCTCAACTTTATTTCTAGAGCTTGCTGCGATTAGGAGCAGTACTAAATATTGTACGTACTACTAGGACAAGCAGTAGTATAAGTAAATGCAAATACTAACATGGTTATGACATGATCTTTTTTTTTAATCAAAAATGCAAGTTAATAGTTATAGTTATATTTTTACTCTTGCTGAATCCGAATATGCCCTATTTCTTTCTTTAGAACATCATCTTTTGATAATAATAATAATAATAATAATTAAGATAGAAGCAACAAGTGTATTTTTTTCTGAAAACATCACGCATGGTTAAAATCTGTATTTTATAGGTCTAATTTAAAAACAGGAAATGAAAATATATCATAAACCATTTTTGAATCAGCATCAAGAATATGTTTAGGGACAAAAAGCCATCTCTGATAAAGCCATCAAATTTGTTGACCAGTATTATTATTAAGAGGACAAGTACAACTAATAGCAGAAGTAGGAGTTTTTTTTTTTTTTTAGGACTACTAGGCAAAGTAATATTATAAATTAAAATTTGCAGTATTAGTAGAAATGTAATTTGCAGTAGTAGTTGGAAGAAATACTTTTAGTGGGTGTAGTAGTAGAATAGATCTCACAAAAAGAAGAAATATGACGTGTAGAAGGATTACTGTGAGTATTTAATTATTTTTATTGCTGGCCTGCGGTGGTTTTCAATGTAGCCTTGGCGGAGGTTGCCTCGTCGGACGCCATGGTGTTGTTTTGTGGGCGGGAGGCGGGCGATAGATGGCAAAGCCTGGCGGGCAGCACGGGAGGTTAATGAAGCCACCTTTCCCCATCATCCCCGCCCGCCCGCCGGGCGTTTTTACGGCACGCGAATTAATTACTTGTGACAAATACGACTCGGACGAGCCTGCCTGCCAGGCGGCCCGTGAACAAAAACATTTTCCCAGCCAACGACGCTATATTAGCCGTGAAGGCGCCACCGGCGATCGGGCAGCCGGCAACTCGCCACCTTAAAATACGCCAAAACATCAACGGCAAGAAAACATTTTTTTTTCCTGTAATTACAATTTGTATTTGTGCGATATCAAGAGATTTGCAGAGAATTATGACTATTTGCGGGATGTGATCATTACAGAATTTATTTGTGGATTTGCAAATATTTTGGGGGAAGCTCGGGCCCCTTTCCTCCATTATTTGTTTTTGTGTCGCCTGAAAAAGAAAATCATGGCAATTACAAAGCGCATCAATTAGCCACAGATTTTTGCTATTGCTCACCAAATAGGCAGATGCTAAAAGTGCCGCGGACTCTAGGGGGCGCCAAAAATCGGGTCAAAGTTCATCTTAATATAATTATATTTGAATGATGACTAGGAGTTCTTTCGTTCAAGTCAAAAGGAAATAAATCTACTTTGATACAAAATAAAATAGAAGAAATAAAATGAAATCAGCGATGACGCTTGATTGCCTCCCACTGTGGAGAGAGGTGCAAATGCTATCAATGTGACCCCATTCTTTTTATATCGTACATCATTTTTTTTCTCAATCTTTCACCAAAACATAACGAGAAAGGAGGAGTCGAGTGAGGACGTGAGCTATTATACTAAGAAAACGGTGTTCTTCATTTCCTAAGTAGGTCTTCTCATTAGTCCCTTACGTATGGTCGAGTATATATAGCGTTAGCATTCGTTGAGATTAACGACGGCACGCTCCGGGATAAACGCGTTGCCGCTTAGATCGAGCTCGGCTAATACGTGGAAATGTCAGAGAACGAGCGCGATGATTCTGGGTGGATCATTTGTTCGCTGAAATTGCAGTGGAGACAAGGCCATTTTGGAGTTGCGCTATGTGATCTGCTCCGAGGGGTGCCTTGTCAAAACGCCCCAATACTCGTCTTGTTTAGGTCCTCCCGGGAGACAAGAACAGCACAAATGTGCACGATAGAAAAAAAAAAAGGAACGATTTGAGATTGTCAGTGGAAATCGGTCTCGGCCATCTGCGGGCTCATTGCTCTGAGTTAGATTGAAGCGAGGCGTGTTTGACTGAAAGCCGAACTTGAAGGTCACGGTGACGTGTTGTCACGAGTTGACACACGAGACTTTCGGAAAGTCTGTTGAGAGTCAAGTGCAATTTGTAAATATATGTCTGAGAAGAGGAGTGAGTTTAGTCACGGGGGCATATTTATCAAAAATAAGCTTTGATAGAATATTCACCGACGGTTAGCGACAAAAGTTAAAAACGAAGAATTAGATCAGTAGACGAGCAAGCGCATCGATAACGGCTTGCTGAGCCGCATCCAAACATTGTTTCATGAAGACAAACGGCCATTAAATCTGACATTTGCACAAGCAGACACTTGGCTTGAAAGAAAATCAAAAGCTATTAGATATTTCTTTTTTTGGAGGGGGGGGGGTGAGATTTATTTCCACCCCCCTCAATCTGGCTGACACTTCAATTTCCTGTGTAAAGCTTCCATTTGGCGCATCCTCCCCTCCGTATCGGGATTGCGCATCTTACAAGGTCATCGGTCATCTACAACAAAAGGAAAATACTGTAATAATAATAATAATAATCAAATATTTATATATATATATATATATATATATATATATATATATATATATATATATATATATATATATATATATATATATATATATATATATATATATGTATGTGTAAACTATTTAAAACATTTTGTCCAAAATGGTACCACAATTATGGTTGGGGCGGGGTCTAATTAAGAAAAAATATGTGCTGAAAAAATATTTTTGGTGTACAAATATATCAACGTCAGCAATAGCAAAAGAAAGCGATCCGCGGTGTGTATCGATTGAGAATTGCGTTTAAAGTAATAGCCTAAGGTCAACGGAGTGTTTTCTTGCTTCATTAAGGGAGAGGACAACTACTCTCGTGTAGTCATTCAATGGAAATTATTGACCATGAAGCCTGCGATGACATTTCCATACAATGCGAGAGCGCATTTCAGATCAGCTTTTTTTTTTTTTTTTTTTGATTGGTTCTTGCCCTTTGGCATCTTGCGGCTCTATTTTTCTTTCTTCATGAGCGTCCATAAATCCACTGAAATGAGAAGCAGAATGTTTGGCGGTATGGCACAAGCTGAATAGACAACTCGAGAGTTTCTGCGTGAAAAAAAAAAGAAGGGAAATAGAGACGTAATCTCCCAAAAAAATATCACTACTTTTGTTTTAATTAGGAATGAACAGATTATTTCATTTTTGGAAAAATGCACTTGCAAAAATATACACATGGGGCTAAGACTCTCTTTATCAACCCCGGCAAAATTTAGCTCCTCCCCCAAAAGATTTTCACACAACAAACCTCCTTGACACCAATTACTACTTTCCTTCAAGTTTGGCCTTTGGTGCCATCTAAGGGTGTTAATGAAAGAACACACTTTTTTTGTGTGTGATATTTTTAATAATTTTTCCCCACATATCCTGGATTTCAAAATACATTTAAATTTCAGGAACACTACACATTGTGTCCACTATTTAATGACTCTTCCATCTCCTTTCCTTGTATGACATTTCAGTGCGAGCGCTGCTATTTCAACGTGTCGTTTCCTGGCTTCAGTTCATGTAATTGTCGTAAAATTTAGTCGGCGATTTATCACGCTCTAAAAATATGAAGTCTGCGGCGAGAACACCATAACTCATGGCTTTCGCCGACGAGATCGTCCGTCGCCTCGCCACGTCAACGCTCGTATTTCTTCATGGCTGTCTGTAATAATTTTTTACTGGCGTGTTTTCCAAGTCGCCCGAGCTAATAACGACAGTTGCGCAACAAAGCTTTTGTCATGGTAACAATCAGCCAAATGCATTTGCATGCCTTCTTGACCAATCAGAAAGCTTCGCTGCAGTTTTGAGCTCAATGAATATGTGTGTGTGTGTGTGTGTGTGTGTGTGTATATGTATAAATAAATAAATAAATATATATATATATATATATATATATATATATATATATATATATATATATATATATATATATATATATATATATATATATATGCACCATATTTTCCGCACTATAAGGTGCACCTAAAAATCTCCAGTTTTCTCTAAAGCCGACAGTACTCCTTATAATCAGGTGCGCCTTATATATGGACCAATATTGAGCCACTACAGCAGGCGTGTCCAAAGTCCGGCCCGCGGGCCAACTGTATATATCTTATTTATGGACAAAGTTTTAAAATGGGCCATTCATTGAAGGTGCGCCTTATAATCTGGTGCGCCTTATAGTGCGGAAAATACGGTAGATATACATCAAATCTTTGCTAACCTCTAATGCAAGAACAAGTTGATCCCATAACCTGATGTCATATTTCTCTTGAAAGGAGCCAGACTGCAAAGAGGCAAGGTCAAGAGACGAACGGCTCGGAAAAGCTTGGCTCGTTGTAAAGGACAAGCAGCTTACATTGTCCACTGTATAGACGTCCGTGGACGTTTTGGTCGTGCCGCCAGGCTATCGCCCGCTTCCATCTGCAATATGCTGATTCTATCATAATAAAGAAAATTGGCTGGTTCCCAGAAGAGAGGAGCCCTAATAGAAAATAATTCTGCCCTTGAAACACTCTGGGGCGATCGGCTGTGGTGGTGGTTGTTTGATGAGATGATGCTATCTTCATTTAGACTCCGGCATCTGGGGCCGCGACCGTGTGTTCGTATATTTAATTAAAATAACATCGCCTGCGTGGACAAAAGGCTGCTTATCACATCAAAAGTGTTCACCCTGCTTTTCTTTTCCCCCCCTTTCCTCTTAATTCAAAAGATTATCTTTGTTGATTGGACGCCAACGGGGAGTCCGGCGACTAGTCAGACCAGCAGTCGGATGTCTGTGAGCTTAAACGTTCGATGTCTGTGCTGCCAGGAAAACCGATACCAATGACAACTTCATTCTTAAACGTGACTAATAGTACGAAAATACATCTTTGTGGGAAATTGGATTTTCACAAAACAAAAACAGCTTTTTCTTCCAAAAAAAACCTTCAGAATTCTCATAAAAATTGTTTTGATTTTTTTTCTCCATAAACTGACTTTATTTCAACTTCTATAAAAAGTATATTTTTATAAATATATTTCATTATAGTTCATATTACAATATATTGTTTTCTCCATGTAATGATTGACATTTTTTCAATTCATTAATTATTTTTATTTTACATTCATCACTTGATTAAGATGGTTAGATTTGTTTATTGATTAAATGATGTCTTTTTCCCCCCCAAAAAAACATTTTTCTTCTACATTTTCAACATATAGAAGAAAAATGGACAAAGGCAAGTCTTACCAGAGCGCTCTGCCCATACGTGCCCTCCATTGCATATTGTTTTGTGTGACCTTGTGGGAAAACTTCACCGCTCTACCTCCAATCAATGCTATCCTGCACCAAATAAATAAATAAAAGACAACGTTATTTAATGTTTTTTTTTTCCAGGTTGTCCCAATTCACAAAGGGCAAGATGACATTGATTCACCTTTCATTTGGAATTCTGCCAGACATTCTCAGCTATCGATTGCCCCCCCCCCCCCATCATTTGTTGGGAGGGGGGAGGGGTCACCGCAGACAGTATGACATGTGTCATTTTATTTCTACTACAGTGTGGCCCCATAACAAGCAGGTGCTGCAGGAGATAACTGCTCCAATCGAAACAAGATAATAGCTGCCGTATCTTTCTGTTTTGCACTCTCCTTTTTGTATTTTTAAGGAAATGAAACAAAATTCAGAAATATCTGTATGATTGCTGTTGGTAAAAACATATTTTCACAATCACTCACATTGAAATATTCAAAGAAAGCCACAGCAATGATGATTGGAGTTGTCCCTTGAGTCGTAAGAAAAGAATTGCACTGAAATGAAATTCTGTTTTGGCACCCGAAAAAAAAAAACACCACAATATTTGGTAACATTTTGCCGTTTCCACCCAGAGGCAAAGTTATTTTTAAATGTAATTTAAAAATTTACAATAAATACACGACACATTATGACAAATTCATATATAACTAAATTGCATTTCATTGTATTATTAATACTTAAAATAAACATCAAATATAAACTCAATAAAACTAATCTTTGCACATCATACAGTACAATCCCGCATATTTTTTTCACATTTATTTTGCCATTGACTCTAACAATATAAATAAATACTTCACAAACTCACCCAGGTGGTTTTGTTGACCATTCGGAAAAGCTTTGAGGTGGCACTGTGGCTTAGCGGCAAGCTAAACAAAACCAAGAAGAAAGCACACGCTGTTAGCGGTTTCATCTAGCTAAAGCTAACAGCTAATTCTATGCTAATGCTTCAATCAATAAACTGTGATTTCACAAAATCAATTTCAAATTACTACACGAAATGTCTCATACAGGATAGCACCAAACATCATGACTTAATGTAACATGAAAGTTATTACTCACATAATTTATGGATTTCTCAGTGGGTTCTTCAGATTGTGTTGAAGCTAGCAGGCAAGCTAAAAAACACCTTTGTCAACAAATATAAAAGTGCAAAACAGCGTGTGGTATACTGCAGAAAAACGACTCCTGGAAAGCTTGAATCCTGCGTCCAAATTTGCAAAGTAATTTTTTTTTTTCATGTTTCTTTAAACAACAAGAACAAAAAAATGCGAAGAGGTTTGAGCCTACAGAAAAAAAAAATTGGTTTCATTCAAATAAAGAGACTGGAACTAATTTCATGTTAAGTTAATATCGTGTTTCATTAAATAACTTCTGACCATTATTGCATTTTCTAAATTAACAAGCACAAAAAATAATTTTCGGTTTTAAAAAAAAATGGTCATCTCATGGTAAGTGTACGTCCATTTTATTTTTAAACAAATAAAAGAGGGAAAAAAAGCATCTTTTCGTATCACTCCAAAAGCTTTTTCTTTAATAAGTACAACAGCAACTATTGTACAAGAAGTGCCTAAGTGCTCATCAGTGCTCCCGTTCGCTACTCGTTGCACCGTGAAGCTTTTTCTGAGGGACACCTCCATGGCAACCACTGGGACAGAACTCTGTTATCTACACTGGAAAAGAGGGAATCAACCAAAAAAAAGACCTGAAAACAAAGATTTCACAAATAACGTGATGTCATTTTTTTTTTTTTTTTTTATGAGAACAGGGAAACAAAGATCGGTCACAGGAACAGAGACACAGGGTCGATCGTCCGAAAGAAAAGCTTAGCTAGTTATCTGTACATTTACATAGAATCATTTTCCCTCCCTTTTATTATTTCACAAAGAGCAGCTATGCTTTTATGTTTTTTTTGTTTGCTTTGACTTCTTCAGCAAACAAAAATTTGCCAAATAAATCCTTGGGGAAAAAAACGTCTATGTGTATAATAAAATAGTCTCTTGTCTATAGTTTGGATTTGTTTGGGTCCGACTACAACTTTTCACACAGATGATCCGACGCGAGAGTGTCTTCAGCTGGCCCCTCCCCCTTTGTCAAAGTTTTTCCATAATGGAATCTCATTGTTTCAGAGACACGGCAGTAAAAAGAAAGTGCCGGCAACTGATGGAGAACAGAAAAATGGCCTGACCAAGTGGGGGTCCGTCTATAGGCTGGTCACCAGGTGCGAGGGCTCCTGGGGGGGCTCCTCCGGGGACAGGTCGTCCTTATTGGGGGACACGATGAAGCCGTCGCTGCTTCCGCGTCCCAGCTGGTAGTAGGACTGCAGCTGGTGGAGGTGGTTCCCGGAGCCCAGGTTGGGCATGCTCTTGTAGTACACGTCGTCCGAGCTGGCTCCGGGGCTCTTGGCTTCGCCCCCGTCCTTGGGGCCCGCGGGCAGGCCCGTGAGCATGGGCATGCTGGTGTACAGCGAGTCTCTCTGGCGCTGAGCGGGCGGCGGCGGCAGCGGCGAGCCCTCGTCTTCCTCGGCGTGCTCGTCGTCGTTGAGCAAGGGGAAGAAGCTCTCGCTGTTCTCCTGCGGGATCCGCCGGCGGGACGACGAGGGCGGGGCGGCCGAGTAGGGGCGATGGGGCAGCGGGAGTGGCGGCGGCCGGTGCAGGTGCTCCAGCGAGCGGTCGAAGGAGCGGTCCGACGAGGGTAGCGCTCTCTGGGGCAAGAGAGGCACGTTGGACTCCAAGCCCAGGCCTTCGTCGGGGTGTCCGCCGAAGGTGGCGTGCTCGGAGTTGATGCCCATCGGTGCTCGTAATCCAAACGCGTAGCCGCTCTCCTTGGACCCGTTGCTGACGTTGTTCACCAGCTTATTGACCAGGTTGCGGTTGTGCTCCGCTGAATTGTTCAGGTAGGACGGGATGTAGTTGGAGGCCAACTCTTTGAGGATCTTCTTCTCCAGGGTGGTCTCCTTGTGGTTGTAGCCCCGCTCGATGATCTGGACGCAGTCGCTCATGTAGTCGGCGCTGGCGATGCTGTAGCCGTGGTTACCATTCAGTGGTAGTGTATCCATGACACTTGTATCCCGGGCATTGTTCAGGAGCCCCTCTGGAATGACAGACACGGAGGTGGGGGCAAAGCGGCCGTATTAAAGGCTGATGGGATGTAATTGGCGCGAAAATAACACCCATCAAATTCCGCAGCGCTTTTAGCCTGAAATCTGTCCTCACCAAAAGAGCTCTTTGTATGCTTTTTGGATAGCAAACAAGGAGCCCACAAAAAATATGGCATCTCCATTAAAAGCCTATACTGATACCCAGTTGAATACAGTGGAACCTCTAATGTTGGACAATGCAGCCAAGTGTTGCCTCAAGACTAAAATTTCAAAGCTTTGTGTGACACATTGGAGATCAGTTTTTTATTTTTTATTAGAGGAAAAACTTGCACGGAATTGGGAATGCTGGCTTTTCATTTGGGGAAAAAATTTGGAGACATGCTTTCCATTGGAGAACAAAAATTGGAGAACAAAATATGATGAATGCTGAGGCGAAAGAAAAAAAAGTTTTTCATTGAGGAAAAATATGTAAAAAAAATTGGAGACATTTATGGGAGGCAAAAGAAAATTTAAAAAACTCACAATACACACTTAATGTAGAAAAAAAATGGAAATACTTATATGTACGTTGTGGACAGCTTTATAAATCCAATTTAAAAATTTTTTATGGCGATTTCTGAATCTGAACGCTCACCACAGAAGTTCCACTGCATTTCGTATCATTATGTTTGAATGGATGGCAACACAGACATTGCAACACACAAAGCTCAAGCACAACACAACAGCACACACTACAAACAGATTCAAGAACTAAAAATAAAAGTCAATCTGGACCCAGCCATATTGTCCCGTACGAGCATTTTAACAGCATTGTTTGACAGAATACAAAGTGCACGAACAAAGGCGACTGTTCAATATCCAGGCGAAAAAAAACAACAACAACAACAAAAAACAAGTCAATTCATATTGATGTCCCTTTTTTTTTTTTCCCAAACGTTGAACCGTGTTGAAATGGCAACCGCCATTAAAAGTGCCGATATGTGTTGTGCAATTATTTTGAAAAGAGCCTTTGTTGCATGACTTTGTCAGCACGGAGTGAAAAGGAAGTAAAAGCCAAAGTCAATTACATTTGATATGCAATGTTTAGTTTGACTCCCATACTTGTCTCTCTGTAGGGCTCTTAAAGGGACAGCATGAGGGGGAAGAAGAGCACAACATAAGCAAAACGGTCACAGCTTCAATAGAAATGCACACAGCAAAACAAAAAACATGATGCTATGCTAATGCTAACAAAACATGAGCGGCATCCCGGCCATTTTAGGCAACATAAGCAGTGTATGGCAATGGCAGTGAAATTATTCTGTTCATAAACAATTGGCGCATTTAATTTGACAGTGATGCTAAGCTAGCGCTAACACAACATGGAGAGGTGTCGTGGCTCTTACGCCGCCATTTTATACTGCATAAATTGGAATGCAGTAGTAACAACGATATTTTGGTCATTATATGGTATCGTAAAAAATTGGATGTGCTTTTTTTGGACACCGTTGCTATGCTAGCGCTAACGCAACATCATTCATACACTGTATTGTATTGGAAACAATGGCCATTGAAATACACTGTGGTCATCTCCAGCCATGCATTTCATTGCATTGTAAAGGCAGAATTAAATCAAACATTTGGAGCAGTGTTTTTTTTATTTATTTTTTAACACTGCTCCAACTCCAAAGAATGAAGAGAAGCGAGCGCACCTTGTGCATTGTACATGCCCAGCGGGTTGTTATAGACTGCCGACTCCCCGAGCAATGTATTATACGGATTGTTAGTGCCATGAGGACGTAGGAGTGCATTAGGTATAAGATGGTTAGCCATAGCCCCTGCAGCAGCCAGAGAAGACAGAGTAGGATAGGAGAGGTGGAACAACGGGGGGGGCAGGAACAGGAACAGGTACAGGTGGGTGGATAAATTGAGACAGAGCGGGAGAAAGAGAAAGAAAACACATATCAGTTGGGCAGATGTAGCCGAGAGCCATCAACATCCAAATGATCACATGATCATTAATGTGACGGGGAGATGGTGGAATGGGGGGTAGTCGGGGAGAACTGGACTGATAAACGCTAATGCGGCTGATGAAACCCAAGCGCTAATGTTGGCCATTAGTGCATCCGTGCAGCAAAAAGTGCGGCGGCCACGGTTAGGGCTTGTGCTAATGAAACTCTTTTCAGACGCGTAACGGGACAAACAGAAAAAAATAGAGATAACAAATGCGACACCGTAAAACACGTTGCGATCATCACCATGAAACGCTCCTTGTCATTAATTTAGAAAGGCCACAAATGTAAAGACAAATGTTGGAACGGGTTTCATTTGGGGGAAAAAGGCACGACGCGCAAAATTTGGAGATCCCAGTTTGTGTATAATTGCCTCGAGATGCAACAAGATGGTGGCCAAGCATGACTTGTGTCGAAACAACAATCTCTTTAATGACTTCAACTTTGTCCATTAGCATCAAGTTGTCACTAGATGGCGCCGACGTAATATTTTTCCGATATCCGATTCGTGAAAAAATATCAGCTCAAACTTAGAAATGTTTTTCATCGGAAGACAACCTGAAGAGGTACCGATTTGTTTTCGATCTCAGGGAAGTCAGCGTGCCATGTAGGAAAAATTGTGTTCTTTGAAAACTTCTTTAAATGGATGATTGCAGGCTTTCAGCTTTCACATTCAAAGTTTTTATTAGGCTTCTTGAAAATGCAGATTATTTTTTTTTTGTTTGTTTCTCAAAATCAGTCACCGCTTGACGCCCGCCAAATTGCGATGCGTTCAACAAACAGTGTGTGTGACACATCCCGCATTTATCCCGTCTCATAAATTGGGCAATCGCGAAAAACGTCGTTTGAAACTCGGCGGTGCCTTGCAGGACTCGTAGGAAATCCGGTGAATAATTCAGACGTGGCTTTTATCTTTATGGAGGAGCCGTGTTGACTGGTTAAAAGCCGTTGATGGAGGCGAGAGTTGAGTGGCTAATTATCAAGATCTTGACACGTCCTCCTTGTGTTGTCGTCATCGTCCATTAGTGTAACTGTGCATTAGCACCCAGCGCCAATTGAGCGTGCCAACCATCAAGTCAGGGATGAGGGCTCCAAGATGGATGCCGAACCTGATGTCAAGACTCCTTCAACGGAGGCGGCAAAATTTTCGGGGTCTAGGAATAATATTTTCCTTTTTTTTTAATCTCAGTTAATACTTTATTATTGCAATGATCATTTTTATTATTATTATTCTTGTTATAATGACTACGGTAAGAATATGCGTTTTACTTCATACACGTCTTTATTTAATCTTATTTTGAGTTAATTTGGCAACCATTTTTTAAAAACTACGGTAATAAGAATTTTGTGAAAATTATTTTGCAGATCTACAAGCAACAGATTGTGCACCTTGAGTTGGAGCTGCCTTATATTCATTACAACTTTTTTTTTCTCTAATGAACATCTTTCCAAGCGAGACTTTCCACTGCGTTGACTTTTAGGTGGCAAATCAGCAGTTTTGAAGTTTGCCAGCCGCAGCTTGGCCATGCTTGATGGGGGGAAAAATTAGGCGCTTATTTAATAATGCATGACGTGCACGACCCTTGCTGTGAAAATAAAACTTGTTGGATACTAAAATGACCCAGCACCAATGACCAACGTACCGTCAAAGGACCTCCAAAAATGTTTTTCATTGGATATGAACTAGCATGCAAGATTTGTAAATACATGCACTAGCGGAGCTAGAGGGGGGGCTGTGGGGGCACGAGCCCCCATTAAATAATGCTTGGATCCCCCAGGTGCCAGGGCAGATAAATTGACTATTTCAGGAATTTTTTTCACATTTTCCCCTGTCCCCTCGTATCGAACATAATTAATTTTCAAAAAAATTTGGCGGGTTTGTAAAAGTAAAAAAAAATAATTGGCGATACCTAATTTTCACCGGAGAAAATCCATAACCTGTAAGAAAAGAAGTGGAGCAAATACCTCTGTTGAGCGACGCCGAACTGTTGATGTCGCCGGTCATGAAAGACGACTCCGACTGTTTTCGGACCGTGTCGTTCCACATCCGGCGGATCCGACTCTGCGGGATCGACAAACAACAGCGTTAAAAGAGTCACGGCCCGCCGTATGCCGAGGATTCAAAGTCGGGGAGTGTCCGTTGGTAGTCAATAATAAAGTCATCAGTCAGGCTTTCCCAATCTGTGTCTGGGGGAGTGAAGACTCACTCCGAGACGGTCCAATCCAAGTTAATTACGGCGGAGTCCCACGGGCTGTTACCCAAGCTAAGGGTCTCCGCTATCTGACAACTCTGGATCCTGGGCCACGAGGGATCGGGATTAGGCATGTACTGGTGGTATTGCTGAGCTGGCAGGTAAATTCCACTTTGGGTGATCTTTACAGTTTGAGAAATCAATGGTTGGAAAGGGGTGTCCTGGCATTGCCGGAAAATGGTTTGGCCCGGGGACACCATGTGACTGCTCAATTGAAGTTCACTATTGAATACCAAGGCAAGGTGACATGGCCACCATTAAAATAATTCTGTAATTATATACATCAACGCATTTGAAAAAAAATAAAATATATATTTGTTTCATTTTTCTGGCCTCTTATTTTTTACCAAACTTAACGGTAAATACTATCATTAAAAATTGAATTAAATTCTGTTCCTTTTGCCCACACAACATATTCGCAGTGCCATCATTAATATGTGAGAGTGCCTTGGCATTGCTGGATTTATTTTTGACAGATTTTAAACGCCAACTGAATTTTTCTGCGATTCCAACATGGCAACAAGACAACCGCAATACGATTTGTGCCTTCTTTTAAAAGGTGAGCTTGGCGTCTACTTCAGTGTTTCCACACCCGTCAGATGAAAACGCCGACGTCCCGTCAAAGCTGCGTGTATAATTAAATGCGCTGATCTGCATGCTGAATCCAATCGTGGGTTTGCCGCCGCATGCTCGACTCTAAGGACGATTTATAATTAAGGCCGGCTGCGAGTCCCATGCTTTTGGAAAATGGACATGGTGTTCAATTACAGAGTATCTCGCAATTCATCCAATGTTTTGACGGCAACGTGGGAGGAATGCGGGAACAATCGAGGCGACAAGGAAAAATGCACCAAATTCCATTTCTGGGGTGCCTCCTTAAAATGTCCCCCTGCTTTTTAAAAGTTAATTATTATGGTTAATGATTGCATCTTCCACTTGGGCATGGTAAATTATTGGAAGGTATCAGCATCAATTTTCACTGGCGGGTAATTAGTCTTCTTTTAATAAACAGACAAGAGCTGTTAAAAAAAAAAACTAATTAGCAATGAGGAAAAACAAACTTAGAAGAAATCTATTGGCATTTTTTGACAATTAATTAAAAGTGAGTGGAAGATGTTGAGATTCAATCAGCGAGGAAATGCGAAAAATTGGACAATCGATTGAGCTGTGTTGACTTCATAAGTCCACTCAACCAATAGAAAACTAGCAAAGCACGGCAGCAGTTTTTATTGGTAAATTGATGGTACTATCACAAAGAAGCTGTTGTCAAGTGCCTCTTTACATCTCCAATATAATGTGGTCAGATATTCTGTCGTCAAGTTAATGTATTTATTATTTGATAGTGATAAGCGCAGATAAAAGAATGAGGTGAGGCAGGCAGAATTCTGCCTCACCAAGGCGGTGGACTAGCAAAAAAATTAAAGTTTTGTTAGTAATTTTTTTTTTAGTCTTAATTGACACACTTCATTTTCTTTCGTTATCATTTTGACTGCCCTCAAGATATCTGAGCTTAAAACATTTCTCAAAACTGGACCACCAATCAAAAAGTGAGTGTGTTTTTTTTGGGGGCGGAGCTAAGTCTTGTAAATCATTTTAAACACATGCAACTTGTCTGGTAAATGAGATCGGACAACCTGTGAGCCAGCAGAGTAGCGTCCAGGAGCACGAGAAGCATTCCCCTTGGAACCAATGGAGCTTTCCATGCTTTTGCCACTGCAGCAGTGCGTACGCAAGCACTTGCCAAACTCTTTGCGTACCTGAAAAAATCAAAAGTCAGGCAAGCGTTTTGTGGAAATGAGCCACCGTTCGATTGGACGCTCATTCGCCCTACCTTCTTCTGCAGCACGCAGTGGAAGATGAAGATGAACATGCCTTGGAGCGAATTAAAGATGGTGAAAAGGTAGGCCATGACCACCGTGCTCTCGTTGACGTACATCAGGCCAAAGGCCCAGGTGAGGCCCAGCAGGCACAGCAAGGCGATGGCTCCGATCACCCACGATCTTCAAACACAACCCATTTACTTCAATCAACTGCTCAAAATATACACGACTCGTAAATAGCTGAAATTTCATCATGAACTCATTCACTGCCATTGACAGCTATAGACGTCAAATATCCATTTTAATCTGGCTGGCAGTGTATTTGCATTATAACTTTTTTTGTGAGTAGTTTAGCTTTCGTTGTTGGTGCTTTTGTACTCGTGACCTTTGGGCCCTGGAAACTTTTTAAGTCACATCTGGGTCCAAAAATGATGCGCGAAATAAAGCAACAAGGTTGTTGAATGAATGGAAGATATGGCACACAAAAAAATGAGATGACAAAGGATGTAATGCACTCTTGAGCTTTTACAGTCTTGGCTACGTTTTTTGAAACGCATACTAGACGATCATAAAATTGCGACTTCATATATTGGATAATGGAGGTCCATATAAATGGCAGCAAAAAACAAATATATTTACTTTTACTGCAGGAGATTTACAACCCAATCCATATTTCACTCAGTTTAATTGCCTTAAGTGTCTCGTAATGTTGGGGCAAACCGAGACATGCGGTATTTCGTGTCTGTTTTCGTAAGCTTGTTAGATTCATAAGCGGGTGGCTCAAATTTCAAATGTATTTTTTTTTTCCCTGTGGAAGCCAACGTTCAAGTCGCTGAGTTGTTTTTCTAAAGCTCAGGTCGACAATGTCTCGACAAGTCGGCAAAAAGTTAGAAACTTAGAATGAATGTGAGAATTTGACGAGGAAACTGTGTTGTGAAGTTACCATGCTACAATTTTCAGCAATTGTGTGGTTGAATGTTTCCAATTATGTTTGACAATTTGAGTATAGACACAAACTGAAATAAAAAAAAAAAAAAAACAGGCCTTTGTAAATATCGCCAAAAAAATGACAACAAGAGTCAGGTCATGTCAAAATAAAAACAAGTCAGAAGATTTTTAAGTTGCCAGATTAAATTTTTTTTGTGACTAGAATTACAATTTTGCGCTGAGGTTGAAAGCTTTGATGGATTGTTGTAAATTTCCGTGTGATCCCAAAGTTTGCCGCTACTCACAACAAAAAAATTTTTGGTGGCATGTGTCACACTCATAAATCATGTCATCGGGTAGGGAATCGGGTTCTTGGTTTTTCGAGTGTGAGGTCAAATGAAAAATGGCTTTGAGCGGGAAAGGGGGTGGACAATTTTCCGAAATTTGCCTTACTTGATCTTGGGTTCATAATCCTGAGAGCTGGGCAAAAAAAATCATGAGAACATAAAGAAGAAACGCATTACCCAAATTATGTGGAAAACATTAGTAGGAGGGGGGGGGGGGGGCGGTGACATCGGAGATCGAAACACATCACGAGCGGCATTTCCGTCGTTTCGGACAAAAGGACTGATTTGTGATTTACCGTCCGGCATTATCTCTGCTCACAGGAACATCCAGCCGTCGTCGTAAACACTGGCAGACCTTCGCGTTTAAAGCACTAATAAATGGCTCAGGTGTGCTGTGAAATGTGTGATTTATGAATTCCACATCATTTTCCCGGGGCTGTCTTAATGACCTGGCGGGAGCGGGTACTTCATCAAGGCAAGCGCGATGCCAAGAGTGGGCAAATAAGCAGAGCGCTGTCCTCTAACTAGAGGTCAACAAGAATACTGACTCCTGCAGAAAAATTGCAAATAAACTAAAGAAAAGGAAAAATGTACGGGTGACACAACAAAAATAAATAAATGAATAAATAATGTGATTGTTTTCACAGTTTCAAAGATCTTCGCCACTTCTATTCTTCTGCGAGACATAAAAGTTGCGGTTATTGGGCTTTTGGGAGAAATCTCAGGATGAACCTAAAATGCACTATAAATGTTCCAGGTGAACTTAATTCAACTTCTGAATGCACAATGTCTGAATTTTGATGCTCAGCAAAAAAAAATTGTGCATTCAATAGTTGCACATGGCATCCAGAAATTTAGAAAATGCCAAATTTAATTGAATTCTAATATTTCAAAATTGTATTCATCATGTATAAAATGTCAATAAGAACCAACTCTCAGCGTAATGCAGTCGAGAGAAGGCAACCCAGAATAAAACTCTAAAAGTTTCATTGCGCTCATCACCAAACCGAAGCACTAAAAATTGGCAATTTGGTGCCACCAAATTGCTATCAATTTCCTGCAAATTCACTCGAATGAGTAGAGGTGTCAATCATTGCGACACCGTGTGGCTCATTTCCCGTACGAGCCAAAGATAAATGCTTCGCGGGCCTCGAGAGTATGCAAGAATTATGCAAAAAAAAAAAAAAAAAGTATTCAAATGTACACTGATATTGAAATACTCAAAGGTGCTTCAATTTGCAAGACAAAATATTATTCTGTGAAAAAAAATATCCTGTAGAACATTTTCATCAAAGCCACCAAAGCCTGATAATCAGAATATTAGGAACACTTCCAGGTGTGGTTCGGTGGGGTCTTTGACCCATCAATTAGTAGACCGAGTGATGTGCCTATTTTTCTTTAAAATTGCTCAATCAGCAAAATAAATTCAAGAACAATAAAGTCAGGAAAAATTTAAAACTTATTTGAGCAGAACAAAATATTAAAACAGGAGACAAGTATATAGCCACAATAATAAACTCACTCTATTATGTAATGTAAATTAAAAAAAAATAATAATTTAACTTTTGGGGGAGCTTGGGAGCAAAAACATCCAATACCTAATCCGGGAAAGTCAGGGAGGGCAAACTCACGTGAAAAACACAACAGCCATTGTAATCTACACTAAAAAAAAAAATACGGCGTCTTACCAGTGCAACTCTACAATAACGCATCCGTCGTAATAACGATGGCTAAAATGAGAAAAGAAACAAAATCAAGGTGAAAATGATAAAAGAAGAACATAAGAGAATGAAGCAAAGCAGCGTGGTGACATTGTGAGACAACAACTTGGCGTGACAGCAAAATCCCTACTCGCATCAAATCAAATAAAAAGATAAAAACAAGCCCAAAGTCCCGACGACAAATAAGCTGCCGTTCATGTTTACACGTAAAGCGGAACAACCTTGACTTGGTCATGATGAAATACAAGCACAGATTGGCGCCACCGTTGCTGTCATTTCTCTGAGTAATGGGCTTTACCTTAAAATAAAAAATAAATAAATAAAAAAAACAACTGTCAGATGAATGAGGGCTGCCAATTTTGTGGCGGTCACGCGGAACGTGGCTGACTGTTTTGAAGTCACGTTAGGAGCGTGGCTTAAGGCGCATTAGGGGAGCTCGGCGTTATCAATCATAACCGCGGGAACGTGACACGATGCGTCGGAGGGGACCAGAGGAAAGCTCCGCCTTCGAAAACAGCAGCTTGAAAGCGACAAAGTGAAAGGGCAGCGACTGTCTGACAGCGCCTCGGTCCGTCCGCAATTTGGGCAGAATGAGCGCTAAATATTTGATAGAAGTGGGACAAAAATATTATTCTTTGAAAAACAGGAGAAAAAAAATGTAGACTATGCCACAAAATTAAACGTAATAATTAAAAATGATATATATATATATATAATAATTCTTTTTAAAGAATAATATTTTTGTGGGACAAAAATATTCTTTGAAAAACAGGAGAAAAAATATATAGACAAAGCCACAAAATTAAATTTAAAAATTAAAAAAGAAAAAAAAAATGCATGACAACAAGTCTATTAAATTTGAAATGCTAGATGGTAAATGTCATAAAACTCCGCCTCCTGCCTTGCTCTATGGAAGCAGTACACATTCTGTCGCTTCAAGATTGAAAGTTTGGATTTTTTTTTTTTTTTAGACTTTAACAAGTGAAAATAAGGTCAGATTCATTTATGCAAATTACCCGAGGTGGGCAGTCCATTAAAACTTGTTCAAATACATTTGTAATATGTTTGAATGTACTTGTAGGCCAAATGCTTAAAGCATTATTATTTTACATTTTTTTACTGACAGTCTTCAAATAGTGGTGACAGGGTGTCAATTAGCCACGATGTAAGCGCAGCAAAAAAAAAAAAAAAAAAACACAATGATGGACTGTTGACGACTCTTTTGAATTAGCCAATGGCGGGCCGGCAAAATTTACTTCCGCATATTAACACAACTTGGTCCACTCATTTGTGCTTTTATGACATGACTCATGTTTCATTACAAAAGCCGATGTCGTTACAGTGGGTGGCTTTTGTAAAGCTTTGCAGGCTTTTTTTTCTTTTGGTCAAGGGCGCTTTGATGTGGATGGCTGGTGTAGCGCCATTTTGATCAATCACAGCGTCATAAATTGGCAATTTGATCGTTTTTCCTAGAAATGATCATAAGCAAAGAACACGGCTCGCTTCGGCGAGGCTTCATTAAGCATAAGGGTATAAAAAGGCAGCTCCCTTAGTGCCGTTTCAAAGCGCACGGCATGAAAATAGGTAGGCATGGACGCTAAGTGCAATCCGAGTGCTCTTACTTGATGTTGTCCAGGCAACCGGAATCGGGCTTGAGGATGGCCGTGTGATGGAACATCTTGTAGAGCGCAATGCCCAGGAAGATCACGTTGAGCTGCGGGAAAGAAGCCGAGACGCATCTATTCATTTCAAATCAGACCACTTTGGAGCGTAAAGTCCGCCTGCCCCTCACTTTGCCAAACAGAGCGCAAAATCCTACGAAACCTCCATGATGGTACAAGCGCAAGCCCCCACTCCCCCCCACCCTCACAGACGAACGCGGCCAAGGATGACAGATGCGTACTTGTAGGAGCGAGCCCTTCCACCTGACTTATTCATACGCCTCTCATCTTAGTCACACCAGAAAAAAAAAAAAAAAACAGCAGAGTGACGCATTTAAAAACAACAACTTCTTCCTTTCTGGAAATTGGCAAAAGTCCACACAAGCAAATCCAAACTCATTTGCCCTAAAATGCCTGGAAAGGAAAAATTCGATACTTTTTGTTTTCTACTGGATACTTGCGCCGGCTTGAAATATTCACATCAAATATGAATTATATTCTATTGAATTAATTTTTAATGCAGCGTGTGGACTTCCAAGAGAAAGGATGTACAAAATTGGACACACTTATCATTTCACGAGTGAAGCACCAAGCTGGAAAATGGTAAAAGGGGAAGGAGTTACGTTTAAAATATAAACCTTGAAAGCATTAAATAAAAATAAAAAAGTTTTTCACTCATGTCAGGTTTTTGGCAGGTTATTAAATCAGGATTTTGAGATTTTTTTGTTTTGAAATTTGATCAATAAAAGCTTGCACAATACGGATTTGATTATTTATATACAGTTTTGTATGTCGCTATCGTCTATATATGTTTTTTTTTTTTTTTGAGTTTATAGAATGTATTTCATATTTTCTGCAATGGATTAATGACTCAAACAGAGGATCCACCGTCTTTATTCATGGAATTCAAAATAGCATTTTCTATGGGTTTCAATATGTCACTCATTCTTTCAATTTTCCAGATTTTTTTTTTCCAGGACAAAAACCCCTGAGAAAAAAAAAAGACCAAATCATCAGTCACATTTTACCTTTTGATTGCAAATTGAAAAGAGAACAAAACATCCGATTCAATGGGACATCTCGCTTTGCAAATTTAGGCAATTTTTTTTGGAACAGAGGTGACAAATTGGAACATAATTCATTCAACAAAGCCAAAACCTCTTGAAAGCGACCAAAAAAACCCATCACCCATGTTGAGCTAATTTCTAAGGATCCCTGAGCCCATTTTAGGAGCACCTCGAGCTATTTTAATTGGATTTGTGCTCCAGCACACCAACATTGATATTCTCCTTGCTACATTGACGAGAGAAAGGAATGCGTCACGACACGAGGCAACCGCCGGGATATACGCTTTGCTGTTGTCGCGCGATTCCCAAAAGTGGAGCGTGACGAGCGCCGCGTCGTGCATGTCAGGATTTAGCGAGTGGCAGGAAGCCGGGCAGGAAGATTGCTGCTGTAGATCATCCAAGTGGGATGAAGCCAGGATGTTTTCTGACATGTTTGTTAATCCGCATGGCCATGAATAATCTTGAAATCACCGCTTGTCTATTATCAATCCAACCAATGAATAACCTTTGCAGGAACATGGTGAAAAATAATCGCTTTTAGGGTATGGCTAACTGTTGCTGCTAACAGAAAAAAATGGCTTCAGATTTCACATACACCTGAACCTCGATTTTACACCCTTCGATTCCACTCGACTTCCTGTCTAAGGCAGTTTGGTCATGGACCCAATTATTTTTTTTTCAAGTAGTATTTTAAATGGATGATATAAGGACTGAAGCTAAATGACTAGCGCGTAAACTTTAGCGCTAGTAGTTTGATGGATTTCCGTGACTAATTTAAAGGTGTTGGATAATAAGAAGTTGGGCTTTTAGATCTTTATTACGGTGTTAGGGACAGCTGGGATTTTTTTTTTTATTTGGAAAGGGGAAGTCAAAATGACTCGGAAAAAAACTCGCCAAGACTTTCTATACAAGACGCAGGGTTAACGCAATTCCCAAATTCTGCGTAAAATCAAGATTTAGGTGTAGTTCCTACTGATCAATGAATTAAAAATGAGGATTAGATCCCGGGTCTCCTCTCGCCGGTGATTCCATTTTAAAGCATTGCCGTGACCCGGCTGGAATTGAGCCACAGCTACTGTTTTAAAGCTGCCCGATCAATAAAAGATCTTCAGAAAACTGGAAAAATACGAGCCATTGTGTTGTTATCTTGGCACAATTGGCCTTCTCGGTGCGTGCCCGCCGGCCAAGGAAACAGGATGACAACAAAAAAAGAAGGTAGCGAAGTAAGGGAAGGAGGATCAATCATAATCACAGTGTGGATTACTGTAACACAGTTCACTCTCCTTCCCCGCCTTCTGCCTACGATTGGTCTCCGCCGGCAACCGCGACGGGGTGACAAATTGCAATAAATTCTCCGCGCCCCTCATCGGTTTTCCTTGACGGCCGCGAGCCCGCCGGTGGGGTCTGCGTTCGACAGGGCAGAGAGGGCAAAGAAAAGGATCTGTGCGGACCGTTTATGCGGCGACCCGCCGGCTAAGTAGGGTTAATGAACACAAGGTTGGGGGTGGGTCGCACTTACCATAATTATCAAGGTTGCCGGTCCGATGAAACTCCAAATGAAGTAGGTGTCAAGGCGAAGCCAGCAACTGCAATGACAAGCGTGGACAAGGATGTTAGCAATGGTGTACGTAAGTGATTCTCAAACCGGGATTGAAAAAAAATATCAATTAAAAAAGAATGCTTATCTATATAATATTTCACTGGGGTCACCAAGAAAATGAACATCAGGAAGGTTCACCTTGTATTTAGGAAACATACTATATGCTACATGCTAACAACTACTTGCTATATGCTAACTGCTATGTGCTACACGGTGAGCGGGTGGGTAAACATATTGGAAGAAATTTTTTTTTTGATAATGTGAAATATAAATTTGGACAAATGTCTCTTATTTAAAAAAAGCTGAAGGATCCCTGGTGTACAGTTTGCCTCTCTAGCAGCCACTAAGGTTTATTGAATTGTCCGACAAAGCGAAAAAATGGCCAATGGACCAACATAAAGGCTGATGAAGACCAGAGCTCAGCCCGATTTGCTTTCAATTTGCCAGGTTAAGGTAGAAAATTAGCGTCACAGATGATAATTTATGGACGATTCAATTAGTGGCAAATTGAATCCCGACTGTATCACTCCAAAGGAATTGTTTCGACCTCGACCCGGACCCGCTAGCCCCGCCCGTTAAACCTTGGCGACAAAGCGTCTCACAAGCTCTGACGACTGCGCGGGGGGCGCCGCAATCACGACAATAATGAAACCGCGTGTCCCTCTGACCTCATAACGAGACGAAACAAGAAGAACAGGAAGCATGAGAAAGGGAAGCAGCAAGCTGACGGAAGATGGAATGTGACTCGTGGCTTGTGGTTGAATTATTAATTGTCTAATCTCCGCTGCTTGCTGCTGATAGACATCTCCATTTTTTTTCTTTTTTTTGTTGAATCAAAAATGACTTTCTTCGCACTTCCCCAAGGGAATAGTCAACATCCTCGGTTTGAAAATGAACCGTAATGTTTATGGTTGCGGTCACTGAGAGTGACGGTGGTTGGGAAAGCTTATGTGCCCTTCTGGAGATGAGTTCAAGGTCATCAGCATTTTGCCAGACACAAATGATTTTAAAATGTCTTTGTTGGTCTCGACAGACTGAATTTGCACAAGGTCACGGTGGGCAAAGTGAAATCCGTAAACGGCACTAGTCATCGTTTCGTCAAGCACAACTGATCTTCGAACTTCCTGCGATGGTTTCTCTAAATTTCAGAGGCGGTTCTAGAATGTTTACAATGTGACACCATCTGACATCTGATTTTAGAGGCCGAGGCAAATTTTAAGGCAAATTAACCCAGAAAGGTGGGCCGAACAATTGGTATGAGTCCGTTCGGTCAAGAGACTTTTCTGGAAATGAGTCTTACGTGTTAGTAGCTGTGCTCACTGACAGTGAAGCTCACTCTGACTGACTTGTCCACAAATAAAAAATGTGATGGTCTGGAAAGCAAATCTGTTCGGGCAACCAAACACATCTAAGTCGAGTCGATAAAATAGACCACCCATTTTGGCTCCGTTCCCACGGAGGAGGCGTCTCCGATTTCCACGAGAAAACAGCCGACGGAATTGAGAAGGGTGCAAACAACGTGTTTACGCCGGCTCAACGTTTTGTCTCCTAAAGGCTCGACGGCTCTTTGAAAACGAGAGCGACTACTTTATCAGAAGTGACAGGGCTTGATGCCTTTCCCTGAGACGAGGGCTCGGAGAAAAACACACACGGACGGCGTAACGAAGAGGGAAAAGGCGCAAAACAAAAAGATGCGCTGGCAGCTCTTCAAAGCGTGCCACCGCCTGCACCTTCCGTTATATATCACGCGCAAGGTTGGGTTGTTCATTTTTGCCTCCTTCCTCAGATGGCAGACAGATTTAACGACTCGGTGGGCGGCCGGAGCTGCAGGCGTGTCTTCAGTCTCCACCGGTGTGTCTTTGACTTTTGGAGAGCATCAAGTTTATCTCCCAAGTTTCTCACCCCCGTGTTACTTTTCTCCAACGCGTATCCCTCTTGAGGAACCGGTGAGAAAAACGTGGGCAGCTCAAAACTGCCTGTTCCTGCTCGAGGGGAAGCGAGATTTCCACATCTGAAGAGAGGCGACTATTCTTTATTGAAGGTAACAAGTCATTCAAAAGCTACCCTCATCCTTCAAGAGCCCGGTGTAATTGTTCCACCGGTGGCGGGCGTTAATTATTCACGTGAGGGTGGCAAGCAATCGCCGCCATCCATCACCACCGACTGAGATTTTCCGCGTCTCGAAACGTACCAGCTTGTGTGTGACATTAGCGTGACGCTAACTGCATGCTACTTATCATGGGAAATTGGTTGGTATGTCTCCTAATAATTAATAAAAGGAAGCTAATTGAAAAAAGGAAATTATTTGATGGACATAGCAAATAATGCTACCATAGGGTTAATAGAAGAAAATTGGGTAAAGAGGTTAAGAGAGGGATTTATTTGAGGGTGGCAATTATTTATTTGAGAGGGATAACACAGCTAGAGACTAACTGGGATATGGTGTCAATTATTTGAGGAAATATTTTTTTATTTTCCCAAAATAACTGACACACCTGTCAACTAAATGGGGTGCAGCACCAATTAAAGGATTTCCCATAGGCGAGAATGCAATTTAATTCTTTGGATGACACATTTGGCTTATTCCAGGAAAAATTGGGTATTTTGTTCAAATATTTGAATCAGGTATCGATTTTCTATGTTCTGCACCGATACTCACGCTCTGTCCGTGCCGTAACTTCGGTAGTCCACCGCGGCCGAGACGGCCACGACGAGGGCCGGGACCCCGTAGCCCACCAGGTAGAAGTAACGTCGACGCGAGTGCTCGCTCTCAAACACTTCCACCAGCAAGATGTAAAGCTGCACGCCCTCCAGGAACATCCACGTGAATGCCGCCAGGAAGAAGAAGTGCAGCAAGGCGGCAAAGACGGCGCAGGCAATCTGAAGGGGAGGGAGGTTAGGGGTCATTTGGTCACGCAATTTAGGAGAAACGTAGAATTGCGGCGGAATAATCAGGTGGCAAATGCACGAGCTGCCGCCGGGTTAAGGTGAAATGTTTAAATCGTCACCTTCTTCTCTAACATTATATAGTGCGTACACAGCGTTGACTAATTATGTGCGCAGTTGAACATTACTAGCTTATTTTGTCCCTGAAATTGATTCAATTAAACGTGTGAAGGCTTGAGTGGACATTAATTGTGCTCCGTGAGAGAGCCATGAATTGCACCCATAAAATCTTATGGAAGGCAAAAAGCATTTGAATGAATGCACAGGATTGCGTCCTTAAGGCATTCATAGCCACACTGAAATGATGCAAAAAGATAGCTGATTATATTATACATATTTATATTATATATTTATATTATTTTTTACAAATGAAAAAAATATATAGAATTTTATCTAATGATTTAAAAAAAAAACAAGTGGTATGATTTTGTAATGTAAATAAAATTTTAAAATATTTATATTTAATGATGTCAAAATGGTTGTTGAGGCAACATTGACATTAGGAATAATATAAAAACTTAAAGAGTTAAAAACATTATTATTATTATAAATACATTTATTGGTAATGTATAATTTTACATTAAATTCCAGATAGTATATGTAATTTAATTTATTTATTATTACAGGATGAATAATATTACAACATATATAATATATTATAATATTAGAAGGAAGTGGAGTCTTACCGGCTGGTCGGCCCGATTGATCCCAATGAGGAAGAGTGACTCTGCGATGAAAAGGCAGAGGCACAAGTTCTTGTGGATGGTGTTGCGGTCGCTTTGGAGGCCACGGAAGAAGCAGAAGGTGAAGAGGCTGACCAGCAGGCACACCAGCGAAAGGAGGATGCCAACCCAAGTGATGACATCCAGAAGCATGTCATGAACTGGGTCTGTGTTCTGGCATAAAAAAAAAAAAAAAAAACACTTCCTGTTATGATGTTTCTCCCGAAAAGCAAAAATGTTCCCCGGTCGATGCGACCCGGGTTGTGATTAATGCTCCAACGGTGTCAGAAAGGTTGTTTATCTCTTTATTAACTCAACTTGCAAATATAGTATGTGAAATGAAAAAGTACCCCGATAAATTTGGGCGCAGAGGCAGATAATATATATTTCCGTACATAAATCCCGGAAAAATATTTTACCTGAGGATTTCCCATCTGGATGCTCCGTCGTTAGCTAACGACTCGCCATCACGATGCTAATGACAAAGACTAAAATATTTTAAAAAATCTTGTTCCCCGTGTATGAAGCTTAAGGGAGTGACATCTTGATTTATTAACTAAACATAATTACTGCCTCCAAATACTTGGGTCAGCTTTTGAGGCGCCTTAATTTCCCAGAGGACGAGTCCTCTTTTTCAGGCTGCTGGGCATTGATTTAAGAAAAAAAAAAAAAAGAAAGTCTTCAAAAGCGAAGCGTACAAAAGCAAACTACTACTAAAATTGAAATCTAAACCACGTCGACGAGACTATCGTGGCAAAGTTTGATGCCTCGCTCTAACACACTGGCTTGCAGCGGAAAGTTATGCCGCCATGCTTGGCAGGTGCAAGGCTGATGCGTCGGGCGACGTTAGCTTCATAGCATCGTGAGAGCGAGGACCCCGAGGTCCCCGGGCCTAGTGAGCTGTACAAGCTCTATCCATCACACTCTCACCTTCAATCGAAAAAAAAAAAAAAAAAAAGAATGCACGGGAGAAAGGCTGATGCTGAAACACAGTGAAGGGCAGCGAGTGTATCTACACCTCAGTGATGGATTTACTGTGAAACGATTTCTTTATTCTTGGTGGTGGATGATGGCCGCGAGCCACTATGCCTCTGCTGGGAGGGAGGGAGGGAGAAGGGGGTTGAGGTGGGGGCTCAGCTAAGGCGGGTTGCCAAATGATGCAATCTGCAGCTCACCTCACGCAAAAAAAAAACAACAAAAAAAAAGCCTCCGTGATGCGAGTACATTGAAGGTGTTGGAGTCGGGCGGCTGTCATTTTCTGGCGTTGGCTCACTGTGTGACACAGGCCCCAAAGCTACTTTAGGAAACATATACGGTATGTACAACACGAAGCATTTGGGATTCAGTCGGCATGTCAGGAGGAAAAAGTCTCAAAAACACATCCAGGAAAAGATACAAAACAGTTGCCATTTTAACAGGATAGCCCCGAAAAGAAATACGCCAATATGCCAATTAGACGGCAATAAGATATTTGGTAGGTAAGGAAGTCGGCCATTTTGGTTTGAAGTAGCCATTTTGGCTAAGTAGCGTCATCTGGAAATAACGTGCCTCCTGTTCCAGAAAGGATATATGTATTTTATATCCTTTTTATATTTCATCTCAAATTTCAGCCCTCAAATTTCAATGTACTGGATACAACAACAATAAAGGCAATTCCGATTCTCTGGTAGGTAAGGAAGTCAGCCATTTTGGTTTGAAGTAGCCATTTTGGCTAAGTAGGGTCATCTGGAAATAACGTGCCCCCTGTTCCAAAAAAAAAAATGAAATCCAGTTTGTCTTAGCAATGTGTAATTTGGCTGTCTTAAGAAATCGCGAACACAAAGGCACAGAAAGTCAGCCATTTTGGTGGCCGTTTTCAGGTGACCTTCAAAAAACATTTCTACTAAATTGTTGAAGCATATCCCTCATGGCTGTGTAAACAAATCCCGTGTAAACATATCTGTGTCGTCTAGATTATATGTCTCTTCTGTTCGGAATGATCCGATTTCGACATGTGCGACGCGAGTGCTTTTGATGTGACGCCGACGGCGGTAACCTTGAGACGTCCCGTCGCCGAGCCTCGGGACGCGAGCGCGACGAGATGTTTGAAATTGGTGATAAATAATCACATTTGGCCGTGGGATTTAGAGCGTTTTAACATTGCACATTTCTCGAAGTACTCCACGGGCATTCGGTGAATGTCAAACAGCAAACCATGCGGTGGAACTTTTCTTTTACATCAGGCACTGCTTTGAACAGCCCTCTTTTTATCCAACCGCAAATATAACCTGGGCGCTATCTATTGGAGGGAGGAATTTATTTTTCAACGACTACTTGGGGTCTATTCGAGGAACAGACACTATTTGAGGAACTGATTGTGATTGTCTCTTGCAGGGTGGCGTTTACATTTCAGTGGCCGACTCATACTCGAGTAAATAAGTTTCCTTGGTTCCGATTCAAATCAATCATGGGTGATGTCATTGGCCTATCCACTATTTTAGGGAAAAACGCTATCAATGTCAAACAGCAAAAGCTTCCTTTTCCCACTCGGCGCCGCTCTGAACAACCTTCTTTAAAACCCTTCTAATACGGCTACTTTTGAAATTCAAATGCTCCATTTGTGACCATTTGTGACAGCGGCTCTTTGAAATTGACTCTCAAGAAATATAGAGTAGGCAGGATGAAGCCCGAGGGGGGGGGGGAGGGGGGGGGGGCACGGAGCTAACCACAAAGTGCCACTGTTCTCGACGAACCAGTAAGTCTAAATCAGTGGCACATCCCAGCGGATGATGGAGAGGGTGATATTTGGGGAGCATCCATCAATGTCGTCGCCCGAGTACCTCCACCGCGGCGGCGGTGAAGCGAAGCGGCGACGCCAAAGGACAGTCAAGGTTGCCTTTGTTTGCGCGTACATTGGAAGCGTCGATGACAAGAGGGTGAGGACGGCAAAAGGTGGGCAATGACGGTACGGGACACGGATGCCATCCCGACAGCTGTTCCGACCGTCATAAATCGGTAGCCCGGGTCACATGATACCTGGCTGTATTTCAAGTCCGTACAAGTGGAGTTACGCGTTGGGCTTCAAGATGATTTCCTTTTCATCGTGCCACACTTTGATTTATCCCGACATTATGATTAAAATGAGGCCCGAAATAGGTTGGTTGGTTTCCAATCTTTTGTGATGTCATGAATAAAATCCAAAACCCGAACAGGTTTTACCAGCATCCTACCTTAACATCCACGTGGGCCATGAGGACGGCGAAGTTAGTGAGATGGGTGCAGGAGCAGGTGGTGTGCGTCCTGTTGTTGCCTAGCAAGCGACAGTCCTGCGTTGACCAGTAGCCCGTCATGGTTCGCTTGGAGTAGCTCCAGAATGAACAGTTGGGGTTAAAGTTCTCCTCAGATTGCTGTGGGAGTCAGAGTGGACAACTGATGTTTTGTTTTGAATTCTCTTTATGTTAAGTTCTCTTTCTTCTCGCATACCTGCAGGTGTCTTATGGTAAAGATGACCGGGTCGGAGAGGTAGACTTTATTGGCGTCCTTGTTGATGGTAGCCGTGATCACCGGCGAGTTAACTATGACAGAATAATTGGTCGCCATGGCGTCGCTGCCCAACTTCATGCTGGCGTTCTCCGTGGACAAGTACACGCCGATGTGCTTGTAGAGCACGAAAGCGATGCGGATCTCGCCTGTGAGGGAGGCCGAGAACAATCGCGACAATTACGCACCGCACTTTGGGAATAAAACAGACATTTTCTAAAACTCAACGCCGCCAATTAGCGAGGTCTCGGCGCCACCGCATCCCAGCTGCGGCCGCACCATAATAGAATGTTAGCGAGATAAAAAAACATACTGCAGGACAAAGATACATTTTTTTGTCCTCCACCATTTGCAAAGTAGAATTTGAATCAAAATCCCCAGACAACCGATAACGCGACCCATGAGCTCGTCATGATTCCCATTCGTATCCCTGAAAGGAAGCTTTGTTAACACCAGAATTGAAAGAGATGTATGGTTAAACTGCTCACAATAAGACCAGGGTAACCGAAGCAATTCTATGTGGCGACAACAACAAAAAAAAAATGGAAAACATTCTCGCATCAACAAACAATTGCTGAAAATTGCACGTTGCGGCGGCCACTCATACATTGGCTCAGATGACAAAGAGAGACATTTTCCTTGTTGATCATCGCTTCCCGTGCTCATTCATATTCACTCTCCACCTCCTTCCTATGTCTCACTTTTCAACGGCAAAGTTACCCCCCGCCGTGACTTCGATCGCTCGGCTAGATGAAAGGAAAACAATTTAGGTCATATAACACTGGATGGCGGCGGGAAATATATCCCGCCGGCCCGCGAGAACGACGGCTTTTTATTTTTTTTCCCATCCCGCTGAGTGGCGACCGCATTTGCATTGAATGCATTCTAAAAATGCCATTGTTCTTGCTGTATGTAAGCACCTCATTTACACACCATTAGAGGCAGGTGAACCACATGTGTTCAGTGCCGTGCCTCCGTGTACGTTCTGTATAATTACCGGACAACAAAGGTGACTAAAAGGAAAGATTGTGTTGGTCTGCTGCTACGCCACGCTATTTATAAATGTAGTTGCTCAAAGTATTATGAATGTGAGTGTAAAGTTTCTTTTTCCATGTGTAAACTGTATGTGCCCTTCACAACCTTAATGGCAAGTGGGGTTCCTCAAGGGTCAATCTTTGAACCCTTTTGTTCTGTGCTCAGCAGATCTAACTATCAACGTCCCCAAGTGAAAAAATCATTTGCCATGATAACATCTATTAGAATTCAGTAAAATAGAGTAGAAGAAAACAATTTGATAGGGCAGGATATAATCGAAAAAAGGATAAAACAGGCTAAAGGTACTTGCCGTTTCTTCCATGCTGCTTTAGCGTGTTGGCCGACAGTTGGATGGAGCTGCCCTGTCCGCCCGTTTGAGGAAATTTCAGGTCAGGCAAATTTCCGTCGGTGCTCATCCGTGCAACCTCCAATTCTATACACACAATTAACCATCAATTATATAAGGCAACCCAGAACATTGATCATCATGAATACCGATAATGAAATCAACTTGAGGGAGGTTGGCGTCTATTTGTAATATAGGACATTGAGACTTAACAATTTTCTCAAATCTATGCCTTCCACTTGCGACTTTTGGAAGCGTCTCTGTTCGGCACCAGCTCCCTCGCAGTTACGTAAAAATGCTTTAGGGCTAACGCTAATCTGTAGGAATCTGTGGGCGAGATAAGCACACCAAAGAGGCAGACAAAGGACGTCCGTTTCTAAAAAGGGGATCGATAACGAGTCCCAGTCATCACCATGCTTAACTGGGCCACCTTATTCTGGTTATAGAAGGCGCGGTACAGCGCAAACAAGAGAGGCGAGGCCTAGTAAACATGTCGCCGGCGCGTAATTAACAAGCGTACTGCCGCGAGCTGTAAAGTCTCCCCCGGGTGGAGCCGCTGTCGTCTCGTTCACCTTCGGAACGAGCCTGGATTCGCCCTAATACCCAGATGAATTGTGCGGCGGATATAATAAAATCAATTTTATTAATTCGCCTCACTGCCGCTTCCTTACGAGCCACAAGACCTATATTTTATATTTTTAGGTTGCCATGGTAGCGGGGGGCTTAAAACTCGGTAGGTGATGCTAATTTACCCTCGCTCGAAGATTCTAGGTTGAAACTTACAAAGTATTATTTTCACCGAGGAAATGATCACTCACAGTGAGATACGATATTCTATTAGACAGAGACGTTTATTCGGCTGGAGTGGAATTAGAAGTAACACCCGGTGACTAATTGGGGCTTGGAATGTTTGAGGAAATATTTTTAGCGTGTACTGGTCCTCATAATAACACCTGATGACGTGACATTTATGTTTTATGAGTGTATGACATACTCGGCAAATAATTTGGACAACGAGTCAAATATTTGAGGAAACGCTTGTCCTCATTATCACAATATTGAAAATTGGAGTTTATTTGAGGCAGACGTACGTAATGTTAGCATCAAGGGGTGTCAAAAAAATTTTGTCGCGGGCCACATCATAGTCATAGTTTGCTTCGGAGGGCCATTATAACTAGTTTTGAAATCAGAGACAATTAAAAACGTTTTTTTTTAATATATTTTAAAAAGATGAATGGTACTAATAATTCCCAGCATTTTTTTCTAAAAGTGAAGACAATTTGCAATTTTCGTATTGACAATTTGTCTTCGCGGGCCCCATAAAATGACGTGATGGGCCGCATCTGGCCCTAGGGCCTTGAGTTTGACACCTATGCACCTATGCTCGTCGTTACAAACATGGAAAATAATGAGAAAATAATCAGGCGTCTACAAGAAGACCGATCGGAGGTGAAGCATTTACTTTTATGATGCAGATGACAAATTTGCAGGCTAATAATATACTCACGTATGTTGTCAGTGTTCTCCTGCACGATGTCGGTCTTGAGTAGGTTGTCGGCGAGAACGAAGGCTCCCTGCTCGACCGTGTCCAGGAGGGTGGTAGCGGCGCGCAGCTGCTCGCCCGTGCTCAGTTCACGCCACGCCGCCTGAGTTTGCGGCTGGAGCAGATTGTTCACCGTCTCCACCATGGCCTGCGAGTGTGGAATTTCAGAAGTTCATACCCGAGAAACTTTTATATTTATAGCAGTGAAGACTGAATTAGACAAGTGACAATTTGATTGTAACTAAATAAACAGTTGAGCATCATTACTTCCTGCCTTGGCCACCGGGGGCAGTATCATTGTACACACTCTGTTCTGCATTAAATACAAAACAAACGGTGTAAATGAAGCAAAGGCCGCTCACAAGAATTCCTGCGAAACTGTAGGTGGGAGTCTTTAATAGCCGTGATGGATTTTCTTCCGTGCCGACATTCCCGTCACATAAAAAGCACTCGGGTGAAAAATGCCGCGACGTTGCTGCGCGGATGTAGCGACTATTTACCACTAGCGTAACTATCCAGTGCGAGCCTCTGCCGCTCGTTAACGTCGGCGAGCGGCCATTACAGCCCGCTTTAATCCGCCGACAACAATACTGGCGCGGGTAAAGCGGAGGAACAAACCGGAACATTTGCAAGACAAGATGAAAAATTAAGAGCCATTAAAGATTGAAAAATGCCAATGGCGTTATCCGAGTATTGAATGCTAATTGGTTCGGAGCACGCCGTTGATTCAAATGCGGAGACCGACTGTACGCGATGGGAAGAAAGGACTCTGCCGTTCCCTTTGCTCATCTTCAAAAACGACTTAGTGCACGCTCAAGAGGGGAAGGATTCATTTAATGAACTTTTTTTTTTTTTCAAATAAAGATCATTATGAAAGCTACTTTGGGAAGCGACGCTGAAAACGGTGATGAAGTCAAAGGCAATAAGCAGAATAGTCCAAATGATTGCCTGATCAAAACAGTGAACGAAAACAGCCCGGAGTGATTTTGTCACCAAAGTGTTTTAAAAAATCGAAAGTCTGTACAAGACAATTCACTGCATTTATGGTAGGTAAGATGTTTATTCGAGAGGAGGATTACAGTTTGAATCATTTCATTTACCTGTCGCATAAAATAAAAGGTAGGCATTTATTATTATCATTATTATTTTACAAGGTCCTCATTTTAAATTAGAATCTTATCAGTATCGAGTTTAATTTACATAGATCACAACATTTTTTTTTAATTAAATAAAATGCATATTAGAGGTTGGAGAATTTATTAGAAAGGAGGCCTTTATATTTTAAAATCATACATTTCTATGTCTAAAAACCTCCTAATTGTATTTTATGCCTCCCTCTCTCTCTGTCTCGCTCTCTTTCTCTCTCTCTCACCTTTGCAATTCGGATGTAATGATTCATCATTTGCTGCAATCACACCTTATGTGCGAGAGGCGCAGGTTGAGTTGTTCTCAATTAAAGAAGCTTTTTTTTTTCAATACCGCCCCTTCAGGCATCTGACATTTGTCTCGCCTTTGTTCTCCACAAGAGAAAATAGTAAAAATACCTGAGATGGGAGATGATGTACGCACAGCGCAAGTTTGTGTTGGTTGCCATGCATAAAATTTACCGCATTGCGTAATGGTTACGGCTACGCAAACAGCATTTTCATTAAGACCGGACATTGCCAGTTTGATTCAGTAAATTGAATATTAATTGATTTGCTTCAATTGTATTTGCTTCAATTCAAATAAAAAACATTGAAATGAATTAAATATAATACAATAAATATAAGTTAGTTTGTGTACAATTTTAAAAGTATATAATAAATGTATTGTTTCATTATTTTATAGTTATAATTTTAGAACATTTAAATGAATTAAATATAATACAATAAATAAAGTAAAATAAATATAAGTGAGTTTGTGTACAATTTTAAAAGTATATAAATGTATTGTGTCATTATTTTATAGTTATAATTTTAGAACATTCAGATGAATTAAAACAAAATACAATCCAAATAGGTTTACAATACAGCCGAAATATACAATTAAAATAAGAACAAATAAAAACAATAACAATTAGACCTAAAGCAGTAAATATGTCAAATGAAATCAATATAAATCCATTTAATAAAGATAACTATAATTCACTGACAAAGAACTAATTCTGTTGCATATCTGTCGCTTCGAATTTGTTATGAATCATCATCATGTCCCTGAAAAGATGTCTGAGCATCATATTTAGTTTGAGCAAATGCTCACGTCGAAGTAAAAGATTGATGAGCTGGTTTGAAGCGCTGCAATGCGCGCCCCATTTAAATGAGACAGACATTAGGCAGTTGCCTGGCGCCGCTCCAGGTTGTCCTGGGCTGTGTTCTCTCCTATCTGCGCCGCGCTGATTGATGAAATGAACTCAGGGGTCTGGGGAATTGATTTCTGATCCTCTTCCCCTTACAACCCCCCTGGAACGCTCCCCCCCCTCCCCCGATGTTGGATCCTCGATTTCTGACAGGGACAGGGAACGAGAAGAAGACAAAAAAAGGGGAGGGTAAACGTATTGGCCCTTGTCCTCTTAAATTGGACGAGACAGCGCCTGAGCCTTGGTTTTACCTGTTCTGCTTTACGAGAGGCTGTCTGGATTATCGCCGTGGCAACACCGGAGATGCTCTCGGCTTTAAGATGAGCGAGTGCCATTGAGGTCAGGTTACTAAGTTTGATGCCATATGATGGAAACTCAAACGTTTCGGAATGTTGAAATCTTCTGGAAAAGGGTCTTGATTGAAGAACCCCCAGGAAAAAACTAAATGTGCCCAAAATGGCTGTGACCAGCAGACTTCCTGCTGATTTTTTCCCCCCCGGAGTGTACTTGTGTTTTTCCAAATGACATGTTACTGAGTGTCGCTAACTATGGGGGGAAAGTTTTCTTAAACGGTGCCCTCAAAATGGCTAAAATTACTTTCAAAATCATGACTTCAAACTAAAATGGCAGACTTGTGACTCATTGTACAGGATGAGTCCTTGAGAGTTGTTTTTTTCCATTTCGGAATTCATTTTAGAGGGTTGATTTATTTCTTTTTATTTTATTTTAAAATGAGTTTCAAACGGATTTTTTGTAGATCTTTTTATGGACGACATTCTAGCCAAATTTGCTGCTGCTCAGTGCCACTTTTTTTTTTTTTCCCCGGATACAATTTACCCAGAATTCTCAATTTTGACGTGATTTCACAATGTCAAGTGATTCAACGCCCCACTAAGAAACAAAACAAAGAATCCGCTGTCGGAGCTTTTTATTTCCACGTCACATCTTTCATGGAAATATCTCCATTGATATACTGGATAACTATGCTAATGTGGTGTAAAATCCACTGTCAAATAAATACGTTATGAACGGCGACACCATACCGACGGGAATTAAAAAAAAAAAAAAAGACTTTTAAGACTCCGATTAATCAGCCAGAACTCTCACATTGCAAGCCAGACGAGATTTCTGTTTACGAGGATATCTTCATCTTCCGACAAATTGACTCACGGGAGGTGCGGTGGCGGCGCGTTTCTTTTATCATCGAGCCTCCCTGGAAGGTCACGCCGCCCCGCCGTGACACTCCCCCTGGTCATCCTCGCCAACAAAGGTATCGCTTTAATGAGGGGCTTCAAAATCCTCCCTGGGTCCTACAAAGTCACACTCGCTTGGTTCCTACTAAGGCATGAGATGTTTTTCATCTTCTGCGGCGGAATTTGCCCGCAGCCTCAACTTCCCCGTCAAGGCGACTAAACGGAAGAAAGCTTTCGGAGGTGCTCGCTAAAACACGGACGGACGTAATCGTCGTAATTGGACGCCATTAATATATCCTCCAGGCGCCATTTTCACCGCGTTTGCTAGCAATCAAAGGGGCGCTTTCCTACACAACACGGTGAGGTGATCATTATGTGCTCTGTTGTCAAAGCGTCATGTTCACTGGGATTAAATTGGCTGTGATACACGGCCTGAGAAATCACACGCGGCTTTCTGCAATGGGTTTAAAATTCAGCCCCGGAAGCTAGCTTCATTCAGCAGCATGGAATTTGGTAGGCATGTCTATTATGAGTAAGCCCACCAAAAAAAAGAAAAAAAGAGCGAAACACAGAAAATGTCTGCCATTTTGATTCAAAGCGGCCATTTTAGGGTCATTTCCGACATGAATTTGGAGCGCAGAGCTTTGATGACTGTTGGTAGCGCATTTTGAGATTTTTTAAAATTTCAGGCCTTGAAGCGGCTTTTACTTGGTAACGTGACATTTGGTGGGCATGTCTGTCATGAGAAGACAAAGTTTGAACTGAAAACTCAAAAAATAAAATGGGACCAGATTCAATTAGCTACATAAAATAAAACAATTAAAAATATCATAAAAAAATGAAACATTTTGGTTAATTAATTAATTAATTATTCCCTAATAAATACCAATATGCTGTCATTTTGTTTCACAATAAATAAGCACAACTTTAACTGTAATCTACTAACTAAAATAAAAAAAATAAATAAAAAAAAACGATGACAGCAAAAATTTCATCCGCGGGGAGCAAATCACGCAATCTGCCAGCGGCCTTGCAAAATAGCTGAGTGTTGCGATCGAGACGGTTTCCCAAAATTGGGACACTCATTCATTATGTATCAAGACCAATCAAAACATGTCAGGACTTTCGCTGACTTCGGAGTTGACTTACTTACTCAAGTCGGTCCCTTTGGTTTTAGAGAGTTACCTTGGACGAATAAATCAATGGCGCTAAAGCTCTACAAAAATGAAATCATTTGAACTGATATGAAATTGAAAAGGGAATCCATTCATACCAAATTTATAGAGTTTAGCGAGACATATCAGTCTGTCAAAAAAAAAAAAATGAAAGCATCGATTCCCAACTGCTATGTCACAAGAGATCGTCAAGTGTGTCAATTATCCAACTGCACTTAAATGGCCGTAAAATATAAATTAGATACTACAAATCAGATATTATCAATCTATGCTGTATACTTTCGATGACACCGACCAAGAAAACGCATTGGAGGAAAATTCCAGATGAAATTGACCGGCAACACGGATGACAAGTGGAAAAAAAAAAAAGCACATACCTGAACATAAAAGCGGCAGGAGCGCTCTCTTTTCTGCAGCTGTCAAGCAGAGAAAAAGGCAATTGTAAGCAGAGCAAGTCAAGTCTGTCAGGCGAGCGGAAGAAATTCATCACCATGCATCATGCATCAACTGGTGGAACTTCACAGACGGAACCCAAGTTGCCAACCAGACATCCCCCACTGACTTACGCTCACAAGTCTTTAAGCCTGGAGGGTTTCCATCCGCTAAATAGGTTTGCCAATGAAATGTACAGTGTATGAATCAAAGCCATTCAAAAGCCAATCGACTTTTTTTTGGGGTCGTTTGCTCATCATTCCATTAGCAACAGAGCAGAATGAGACTCGGGCTGCGATAAAAATCCTCATTCCTGCCTACGCTGATGCTAAAAATCTCAATCGGGACATCTGTGTCTGGAGTCCGGAACAGGTGTTGTTCCGAGCGAAGCCGCCCAAGCAAATTAACGGCGGACAATTTGAATTTCACTGCCGATTGCAATTCGCTTTTTTTTGCCACTCAGCAGCTACGCAGTGATTACGGCCGGGCTCTACGACCAATCGATGCAAAGGATCAACGGGCCATAATGGCAAGCGTGGGCCAACGATAGGAACGCTTCGCTACTGCTTCTGGGGTGGAATACCAACGAGGGAGAACAGTCCTGATTTTCTTTGTCATCAATGGGACACTGGAACTGATCCCACACCGGTTGCGGCATTGTCAGCAATGTGACAGACCACAGACGGAGCTAGAGGGGGGGGCCGCGGGGGAACTGCCCCGCCCAACTGAAATATGTTTCCCAAGATGCCAGGCCAGATATTTTTGGGTATTTTCCGGGAATTATTTTCCATACTTCCTCCCGTCCCCCGTCGGGAAGATATATTGAATGTTTAGAAGCATTTTCTGTTTTGCAGACCCCCTGAGATATCTGGCCATCCCATGCCCACCCCCCCCATACCCCCTCCCCACTAAGGAAAATAAATCAGAGTGCGGCCAGTGTATCAAAACAAGACAAGTCGGAATACCTTGTTGAGACTCCGCGCCGCGCTGTCCTTCCCGCCCGGCGTGAGGTTGCGCAACTGGACATCGAGGAGATCCACCAGCTGCACCATGGCCCTCACCGTGTACACGATGTCGCCGGGCTGCAGGTTGCTCTTGGTTTGCTCGGCCAGTTCCCGGGCAATCACCGCCGCCGTCTCGCCCGCTTTCAACTGAAACGCCAAGCAAGCAGCGGAACAATGAGCGATGGCGGGCAAGCGCGCGTGGCTTCGCACCTGCAGGGGATGAATGGCTATTGCCTGACGGCAGCTGCGGATGACAAATGGCGACATGGAAACGCGTGGCCCCGGCAAATGAATGCTGTTTAGCCTTTACGTTTAGCCGACTCGTCGCTTCCGTAAACTCAATTAATGCAGTGTGTACACTGGGGGCAATATCACACGCAATTATGGAGTCGCAAACTATTAGTGAGGGATCTCCCTTGATAGTGCCTTTATGAAAGTAATATACAAAAACCTTGCCGCTTCCGGGAGGAAGGGAGCTATACGAGCGAGGTTTTTTTTTTTCGCTGAGTCCATGCATTTTAAATTTACCGCCATCTGCTTTGAGTGAGCTAAATGATTACAACGTATTCTGCTCCTTTACTAATTTATTCACTGGCGGCCACTTTCTAAGCAGAGTTGCACACCGTTTCAGAGAATCTTGGCAGAGTATTTTGTTCTGTGACAGCAACAGAAGCAGAACTCTGATTTCCAATAGAAAAAAAGATTTTTTTTCTTTAGTAATTAGCTGTAGAACGATAACTTCAATTCAACTTTATTTCTAGAGCACTTTAAAAACAACCACAGCTGCATGCAAAGTGCTGTAAATAAAGTAAAAATCAGACAAACCAGGTAAAAGTAATATAACATAAAAACAGTAGACAAATAAAACACAAAATCAATACTGAGTAAAAAAAAAAACAAAGAATAAAAACTCGGTTTTAAAGATAAACCAGGAAGGGGCTTAACTAATGTTTCACAGGTCATTCCAATAAGTGAGGGTTGCACCAAAAAAAAAAAAATGTTTCTGACTAAAAAGTGGAGAAAACAAGTTTGTGTGAAAATAAACATGTCAAATCTAGCTGTTTCTTCCAAAATTCAGTCTAATATATTTATATTTTTAGATGTTTGTTATTTGGAGCATTGGTGCTTTGTCTCTGCCATATTTTGTTCGGCACTAAAGCGATAAAAATTATTTTGCTCACTCTGACGGTGATAGTCGACCACGGAGCTGTTTATTAGAAACTCGAGTGCCCGCACACAATCGCATCCCTTGGTATCCCTGCAGGTAATCAATAACATTAATTGACCAATTAAGACCAAACAAAGGAGGAAAAAGGCGAGAAAATCTAAGGTCCTCGGAGTATCTTTGATTTGCATTCTGCTTCGTTTCTTTCTTAAACGGGGTTAACAGCACTTGAGTGTGTTTGGATACCTTGTGGCTGATGATGTTGACCCAGGGGGAGGTGCAGTTGGTGAAGTTGGGCCCCTGGGGGTCCCAGTAGCCCTCGGGACCTACGCACGAGTAGGATGCCACGCCTGAGGGAGGAGGAATAACAAGACTGTCATCAAAACCAAACGCTTGAGGGAAGAAGAAGAATAGCAAGACATGAAGAAGCAAATTTGGAGAAATGAAACTATAAGGAAAGAAAAGTCACAAGAACAAAAAGGAGAAAGCAACAGTGTCGTCATCAAAAAGAGACAAAAAAGTGAATGAAGCAGAAAGGGAAAAAACGAAAATTCTGAAAATAAAAAAGAACCAAAGACAAGCGGTAAGAAAACAAAAACGAAATAACAATAATAAAAAAATGGAAAAACATTAAAAAAAGACAAAGTAAAAATTAAAACATCTACAAAAAAATTCATCATTTTCAATGCTTTCTGTAAGCAATGAATTCAAATGGAGAAGCAAAACAAAAAGAAAACAAAGCGAGCCGAGTCGTGTGACATCTGCGTGTCCTTGCTCGTACTTGGCCGCTCGGGACTCAGCCGCTTGGCTCAGACAAGGCGCGCTAGCGCATCCATTTTGATTGACATATAATTTCCTTCCCCTGTCCACCTTGGGCAGACTTATGTTTGATGGCTTCATGAGATAATGGAGGGGGGGATTGGACGCCAATGCATGAAAGCCAGGGGACGGGAATCTAAGCGGCGTGAGAAAAAAAATACAAGGGAGTAAACTAGTTCCTTTCTTAGTACAGTGGGGCACAGCAAACTTCTGCCCCTCCATGCTATCGCCACATTTGGTGATGGATTATTTTTTGGGCATCTGTGTCTTAACCTGAGATTGAAACATTGTGTAGCTAGTTTTCGAACATTTCGATGAAGTTTATCATAAACTTACATTTACGATATGAGGTGTATACAGTGATGCCTCGCTACTTCGCGTTTCGTTTATCGCGGCTTCACTAAATCGCGGATTTTTTCCCCCAAATTAAAAAACATTTAAAAGTCAAAATAAAACTTCTAAATTGAGGAAACATGTGTCTAACCTTTAGGACAATGTAGTATTGTTCCAAATGTTCGTTTACATTGCTTTAGAAGTTTGTTTTCGTGTGTTAGCACGATCGCGAATAAGCATCTTTTCGCTAACTCGTTAGCCTGCCCAGTACTTCTTGTTGGTGACCGTACTTTGCGGATTTCACTTATCGCGGGTGGTTTTTGGAACCAATTATTCGCGATAAACAAGTTATTGCTGTATAAGAAAATAGACATCACCTATGGTCCCAGGAGGACAGGGCATCTTGGCAACCACACCCTGCGCGGTTTTGGGCCAAGTGATGTCCAACATGACCAGAGGATTACAGTAGTCCGCCCTAATGTTGGGAAGCCGAGAGGAAGCTGGTGACCGTTCGGCGTCTCCCGTTCCCAGGTGTCCCACCGGCGTCTGGGCTCTCGGGGGCGCGCCAGGACCCGTTGATGAGGTGAGTGAAGTGGTGGTGGTCATTTTGGTGGTGCCTGTCCTGGCGGATGTGAAGGTGACAGTGGTGGTGGTGGGACGAGTCGTGGTCCTTGTGTTGGTGGTTGTGGTGTCCATGTAGATCATCACGGAGGACGAAGACTCTGGATAGGGATATGTGGGGTGATGGGGGTAAATTTTTGTTAGGTATACATTAAATACTTAAAATATTTCAGTGTCAAGAACAAATAACCCAAAAAATTATACTACGTGTTAGAGCACCATGAGGCTTCTTAAAACTTTTTTCGTAGGCTTAAACTGATAAAACAGTTGCAGCAAAACAATGAGGCAAATCCACTTTGCCACATCCAACATGGCGGCGACATTGATGTACAATTAAGCTCTTAAATTGGAGTCTACGGATATATAATGTGTGAGCCAAATTGGTAGTGCTCCTCCAGACCCCCGCTGGCAGCGCTAACACACTTCCAGCTGTGTTGTCTAAACACATCTCTGGATGTGGCTATTTGTGGACATCTAAACTCGAGACAAAGCGAGACCCCCCAATTTCCTGGCTGTGACAGCCACTCCAGGAGGTGCCACCTAATGACGTTGTTTACCCGAGCCAATCTGCCATCTTGTAAATGGCAATAAACGTGCACGAGTGCTACAAACTTATCAAAATGCGCTTAACAAAAGTGCAGTCCATGGACTTAATTATGTAATATTGTCCTAAAATATCATTAGTAATATTAAATTGCATTTTTGTAATAAAAAAAAAAAAAATGCTAATGCTAACACCATAGGCCAATTAGTAGCATATATCAGCTAACCGGTGTCTAATTAGCCTCATATTTGTTAGCCTATATCTCTTTAATTAAGAAGTTTCCAACAAGTTGACATTGAAGATGAAATTCCTGGTAGAATTCACGTGGACCGACGCAGTGAGACATGCTCCAGCTCTGCACAACGCAAATGGAGCCCCCACACAAAGAAGCTCCATCATCCCACGGGGAGCCTGACAGTACCACCCATCACCGGGACGTTAATAAAAAAGCCCAAACATTTAACATCATTGACGACATCAGCGTGTAGATTCCACAAGCATCCATCTCACCGGCGAGTGCGTGCCCGCCGCCGGCGTCTCTGCAATAAGTCCATTATTCATGAACGGCCATTGCGCATTTACATTTCAGGAGGAGTGATGACGACCTCAAACGGAGCGCATCCGGCTCCCGGTAAATAGCGGCGTCAATTTGGCTGTAATTGAAATGAGCCGGCGGCGCTCACGTACTGTAAATGGGTCATTTAAGAATCGGAGGACATTGAAATGAAATTTCAAATAATCCATGTAGGAAATTGAGAAAAATGTGTTTGTGTTACTTGTGAGACAGAATGTAGAAAAAGCTATTTTTTGTAATAATTAGATTTTTTTTGTCTCATCACAAATGTATTTTAAATAGCAGCAAAAAAAAAAAAAAAGGGGCACCATGTAGATGTGAATATAAGCAATAGTAATTAAAAACATGAGCAAACTAAAAGCGAGTTGCCGTTAAGTAAATAAATTGCCGTTGGAATAAATGAAACCTGAAGCTCCGAGGAGCCCTAAACCGTCGGCCTGAGGGCAAAAGCTGAAACTCATTTTGGAGCAGATGATTTGTCTTCCTGACGACCTGTTTAGTATTATAGATAAACGTAAGGCTTCTTCTCATTAAGAAGAGATTCTTCAAGACAGTTATGTCCCCCCCCCCCCCCCAAATTACTGTTATTCTCACATTGCCGTGGCATTCGCACATATCGGAGTTTATTTATGATTATTATTATGAAAATGAGGGTATAAAAAAGGGAAGCGTCATCCCAACAGAAAAAAAAAGAAAAAAAAGAACCTTGGGAAATCTATGCAAGCTTCCCATAAGGAACGATTATCAACTGGCGGCCCTCGGGCCCCATCCAACCCGCCAAGCGGTCCAATTCGGCCCGTGACTGGATTCCATAATTATGAGGATAAAATAGAAAATATCATGTGGAAAAATCAACTACTGAAAATATAAAAGCTAAAAAAGTCTCGTTATGTAACAAAATAATAACATGATTCCCCCAAAGATTTTTTTTATTTAATTTTATTTTTTTATTTGGGTGTGTGGGCCCCATGGGGAGTGTCTGGAGAAATTCTGGCCTTCTGACAATATAATTGGTGACCCCTGCTATGGCGGAATGGGAAAAATTGGAATGGCAATTTTTTTTATAATCTTGACAAAATTGAGTTCGACCAGTCGAGGTTCAACCACCGTGGAATTGGATAAAAAGACTCCACATGCTGTCTAATTGTGTCATTGAGAGTCCTCTGATCATTTCTACCCTCCTTTAATGGCAACATTTACAAGAACAATAATTAAAAAAAAAAAAAAAATGCACACAAACAAATGAGCTTCATAGCCCGCCTCCACACGGAGCTTTGCGCTTCATTTCAAAGCGAGCTAATTAGCCCCGTCGCTTGCTATCCCAAGGCCCTCGGCTCGCGCAATTAGATAAGCCGGCTCCGGGAGTAAGAGGCGGCATTACCTAACCAATCCGCTATGTGTGACTCGCCGAAAGTTTCGCAGATCAAACGGGGCCCGAAAAGGGCTTTCGGTGCTAGCGAGGAATTAGACTGGAAAAGTGAGCCTTGTGCTGAACCCAATTACCTCCTCATTTGAGTATTTCGACCTTTATGCATAGTTGCACCTGCAACCTGCACTTTCAAACACATCCGAGAAGATTGGATAGTTGATGTGTGATGTCATCCATTAACCTTTTTTTTTTTTTTTTTTCCTCCTCAATTTGCTTTCTGTTTAACGTCTGCTTAATGGGATCTCAGTTTAGATGTTCTACTTTGAGTGCACTCCAAGTTAGATTTGCCGGGGTCACACACAATGGTACTAAAATCCATCAGGCTGTTCCCTTGGACATTTTTCGAAGAAACTCCTCGAGCACCATCTGTTCACCAACGCGTATATTTGAAAAACAGCAACACACACACAAACACGTACATTTTTTATGACCACTTGAAATTCTGTTAAGCAGCCTTTGCTCCTACGAAAGGCGCCACATCTATAAAAATATACGGACTAATGTTGACGAACACTTGCGCAATGCTAAAGCGCAAACCAAGAGGAAAAAGTACGTAAAAGAGAAAACGTCCAAAGTTTTGGGATCAAGTCCCAAAATAACCAAATTAACAGCATATCTATGAACCCATACAATTCAAGCTAATTTAATATAGCCTAGCATCGCTAGTTATAACGAGTTGTAGTCTCTTCACAGTTGGGGTCAAGGATGGACACAACTGCGAGTCCACTTTCAATTACTTTACTGAACAAACGGTAAAAAAACAAAAAAAAATGCTCATGGCCATAAGTTACGCCTAGCTAACCTGCGCTAACAACAGCCAACCCGACACTCTCATTCATTACCTCCCACGTCACTCACCAGAATTAATTTATATGCAATTACTTGAATAATTGATGGATTGATCACTAAGAATAACTGATGCTAAACATATTTGATAACCCCCAACACTATACTTCGCCGGGTTACATTCCAGAACCTCCCGTGATGAACGGGGACCTGCAGGCAAGATCAGTCAAGTCATGTTTCGTGGATCCGAGTCAGTCCCAATTAGATTGCCCTGACACCAAGCCTATGAATTATTGTTATTATTTCTTTGTGTTGTTATCCATCAGTTGCTATGGAAGCGGTGTCTCAATTATGCAGCCAGACAACCAGTAATGCTCTGATATCATCTAACATGATGAGAACCATAATAGAGGGGAGCCGTGCATTGTTTGCCAATTAATTTCTCATTGCCAAGCTCTCGTCCCGGGACTTGAGAGGGCATTGAATGGAGGTCAGGCGGCGAGGGGGAGAATGACAAACAAGATAGCGAACCATTTTCTGATAAGACCGTTGTTAAAATGGACATTTTGGTAACTATGCAGATCGAAGTTGTTTACAAATATAGCGTTTGTGGGACGATTTCAAATCGTGGCGAGGTGCATTTATTAGCTCCGACTGTGGTGAGTTGAGCATCTATTAATGTGCAGATGAGCGAGTAGCCTACATTGCTAAGCCTCGGCATCAAACGAGAGGCCTCCATTGGCTTAAGTGATTTAAACTAGCTCTGTCTTGATGCTGTACGGTCAAGGGAAGGGAAAAAAAAAATGGCACGTGGGTGGGCGTGAGGACGTTTTTGAGGGTCTGCAATGACGGCACACACCAGACAACATCAGAGTACTTGAGTCGCGTGCCGATTATCTCCCAAACACACTCTTGCCAAGCCTGGTGTTTTTATCGCTTAGACGCTCTTAATCAGTTTAGTGGGCGGCCGAGCCAAAACATGGAGTGTTTCGGGCACGCGTTCCCTTCCAAGAGCCTGCGGGGCGCGGCGGCGTCTGGCGTGAGGTTGCTGCCAGATGGCAACATGTGGCAAACGTACAAAAAAGGCCAGACAGTAAATGGATCTTTGACACGGACTGTGCGCAAACATCTTGGACCCACGCACTGGGTCGCACATCGCCCAAACAGTTTTGGGATGCGTTCAAAAATACCAATAAAAAATTGCAAAAATACGTCTTGCGCAATAGAAGTGAGAAGACTAGAAACGATATACCGTAAAAAATATATATACATATATGAAATATGTGACAGTCCCTTACTGAATTAACTAGCAACTAAATCAATATGAAATTGAATCAAATCATAATCTGAAATGGAAGTGAATCACAGTTTGCATGAAATGCCTGCAAAAAATTAATTCTATGCTCGTTTACATATATGTCATGAGACAAATACAACTAACCGCTAGCTTGTTTCTCACGCTAACCGCCATCTTGGGAAATACAAGACGTAATCTCCAAAATTGAGAAAGTTGCAGAAATGCAACGTTGTATAATGAAATGTTGGCTTTTTTTTTTGCCTCTCATGAATCCCAGCAGATTAAAAAGCATACATTTATAGTGTGCTAAATAACTGGCTGCCGTAAAAATATTACACTCAACCAATAAAAGTCAGTAAAAAGCTATAATATGTGAAAGACGAGGACAGAGGGAAACAATAAAATAAGAAAATAAATAAAAGGTTTTTGTTACTGCTCTTTAACGACTCTACTGAAGTAACTTCATAATGCATTTTCTTGCCTTTGCAAATTTGCAACATACTAATAACGTTTTCTTCATGCACGTAGAACCTCTGAACTAAAAATCCAAATTCAATCATTCCCGCGATCCAAACACGAGTTACCGGGTAGATCCCAGGCTTTAAATGTGCTATGATGAATTAATTCATTCATTATATAAATAAATAAATAAATAAATAAATAAATAAATAAATAATTTCCCCCTTTTAAATGAATTAATTATTTAATTAATTAATTGTCATATTTAAAGGTTAGGGAGAATCTTTCCTTGAATAGTACCAGTCAGAGGTGCATTCAGTTTGAGGTTAAACTCGAGGTTAGGATTTTTGTTTGGTCTTAAAATCAGGTTTGGGTTTGGTTAGACTATAGGTTTGGATAACAGTTAGGGTAAAGTTCAGGTCTTGGGGATGACAACCAAGTAGCTAAAGTTGTGAACACATCCTCGAACTAGTGCAAGGTGCGTCAGAAAATCAACAGCTCCCTCAAATCGACGCCAAATAGAACAAAAATGTTTCGCTGATTACGTTTTTGTTCTCTGCAAGAAAATGTGACGTTTACATGCATGGTCAGGAAGATGATCCAACAGCTGCTTTATTACACTGGAGGGCTTTTTTCATGTACTCTGCCTTTTTTTTTTTTTTTTTTTTTTGTGAGCCCCGCATTTCAATTTGTGCTCCATCTGTCCACGAGCACTGACGTTTTACTACCGCTATTCATGCCGCTTGTCTGGAGGGCGGCCGATTTTGCACAGCAACTCGTATCCAATAAAAGGAGAAACACACAAGCTCCCTCTTATTAAGCACAACAAATTATATTATGGCTGGATGTGTGTCGGCCAAAGCAAACGCGGTTAGCGCGGTCACGGAATATATGAATTGATTACCGCAGCGGGACGCCGTACATCTGGGGGAGGAAGAAAATATTTTGGATGGAGCTCCAAATCAGCAGGTAGCGACTTCACACCGAGGAGTGGAGAATATTTTAAAAAAGACCGACTGTTCTGTTTACGAGTCATTCATTCAAGATGGTGTTTTTTGTGCATGGCTATGCCAACGTGCCAATTACATCATTGGAATACTAACAATGACAACCGTGCAGGGTGTTCCAAATATGGGATGTGGTTTCTGTGTGCGAAAACAACAATTATAGTCAACTCAAGTTCATCTTTTCTTCAGTCAGTCAGTCTGAACCAGAAGAGGTTCAGGATTAGGGTTCAGGTACTTAAAGTGAGTCCAAAGCCCTGATGAAAAATTGAAGGGTTGGGTCAAGAAGGGCATTTGGCGTAAAAACAAAATCCTTTTTTTGTTAGCATCATGGCAGTACTGTTCACAAAGATGCTGAACCTGAATTTTAACCCTGCGGCAAACCAAAACAGCAGCACTAACGTTCCTGCAAATAAAGTCAAGTGTGGAGAGTCGCTCCTCGAGCTTTTCAGTGTGACAAAATATGAAAACTTACCAAGTCGGTTGTCCAGCACGCCAAAGTCTAGAGAGTACTTGACCACGTGATAATTGTTCCAAACGTAAAGCAGATTGTCTCTGGGGTTATAATCCACGGCAGCGATGTACTGATACGAATTGGGAAACGGAATATCGAGGAAGCCGTCTTTGCTCAGCTCGGTGTTGTAGATGTAGTCGATCTTGTTCCCCGTGGCTTCGTTGTCGTCGTCCTCGTACACCGACTTGACCACGTAGAGGACTCCGCAGATCATGAAGGCGTTGGACGCCGAGCGCTTATCGTACGCCGTGTCCCACGTGCCCTCGACGCGCAACGTGTACGGGTTGAGCTGGCTGATGACCATGCGGCCGTTGTTCTGCTCGGTGGCATAGATCACCCACAAGCCGTTCTCGTCCACCGCCAGGTCGATGTCGGATTTCCCGCCCCAGCGGTACGGCGAGGTGTCGTGATAGTTGGCGTTGGCGATGATGGCCTCGCCGCTCTTAATACGAGTCCGCAGGTCGAACTTGACGATGTTGCGCGTGCGCTCCTTATTGAAGAATAGCGCGCCGTCGTACACCACGAAGCCTGTGCCGTCCACGCGATGCGGGAGCTTATAGGTCGTCGTCGGCCTGCCGGCGACAAAGTCCTCCTTGGAGGAGTATTCGGTCAACGTGTCCGTGCGGTAGGGCGTCCAGGGCATGTAGTAGATCTTATCCGAGGCTTGGAGGGGGTCCTTGCACCACGCTCCGGACTGGTGGTCCGATTCGAAGAGGTGCTCGCTCTGGTATACCCTACGCAGAAGCCCTGGGCACAGGAATACTGAGGAGCCAAAAATGGGGAAAAACAAGTACAGAGTTACATTGGCAGGTAACGGTCAAGCATTCACCCAATCATCCGTCCGTTATTTAAGGTTCGCCAACTTTTTGGCTCCAGGTGAGAGTCGCCCCTTATAATGGTACCAGTTAAACTACCATGTGCACTGATGGACGACTGGATCTGGGTTCCAACGTGAATCGTCATCTCTTTTGCTAAAGCTAATGAAGATTCAAGTATTCAATCAACATTTTGATGGCTTTCCCAAATTCCAAACCAAATTTACCGTATTTTCCGGACTATAAGGCGCACCTAAAAACCTAAAATTTTCTCAATGGCTGACAGTGCGCCTTATAGTCCAGTGCGTCTTATATATGGACCAAATTCCTACATTTAAACTGGCCCGAAGCATTGTGTCATGAAATCAATCATAAGTGGCCCGCTGAAGGCTATGAATCACGAATCAAAAAGACTATGGATCATTATTTTGTGATTATAAAGTAATTTGTTGCGTATGAAGTTGAAATAAAAAAGATAAAATGGAGAATGATTTGATTTGGATTAAAAATCGGACATGATGCATTAATAGTCCAGTGCGTCTTATATAAGGACAAAGTTTTAAAATGGGCCATTCATTGAAGGTGCGCCTTATAGTCCGGTGCGCCTTATAGTCTGGAAAATACGGTACTCAAATTAGTCAAAAACAAATATGCTGGAGGAGCTTTACTGAGGCTACATCGATTTCTGACAGGGCTCTAGCCACAGCGTAGCAACATGCTAGGCTAATTTGCCATTTCCAACTTGTCCTACAGATTTGGTCCAAACCAAAAGCTAACATTTACGACTGCTTCGAACATGAGTCGATGGCCCTTTAAGACAACACACACCGCAAGAAAAATGTGGAAGCTAGCACGCAATGATGCCATTCATTGGACTCTTGTTTACCCGCTCTGCACTTCTTTCAAGCCGTTTCTGCTGATAAGGTATGAATATGGCGACTATGATCTGTCTCCTCTATTGATTAGCCGGTCCCTGAAGGTTATAGCCATCATCATGTTAGGGCTATAATCAAAAAATGCTGACAGTTTATTGGACAAGCTATTGATCACCCTTATATAGCTGTGGCTTTAATAGTATGCAGCTGATAAGGCTGAGCTTGGATAAACTGAAGTGGGATTCGCCCAATGAATGGAATTTTCTTAATATATACAAAAATGACCGAGTATGAAAGTCCAAATATGCAATTAATTAAATAAGAAAATAAATAAATAAATAAAATATAATGCGGGTGAAATCCAATGTCATCAAATCACAAAATTCACCCAGAAGTGAAGAGGTAGAAAAAAAAAAAAAAAGACAATTGTTAGCATTTAGTTACCTTTTTGCTCCACTTCTTCATGTCGGCATTAAAGGGGAGAGAAAGAGAGAAGACAGGGACAAAGATTAATGAAGTGATCATCAACAGTCATCCAAACTTTGTTAGAGCGGAACAAACAAGCCCCCAAAAAAAAAAAAAAAAAGGAAGTCATTTCACGCCATTTGCGCACATTTTCAAAGCCACAAGTTGTATTTCAAACTAATGAAAAAGCGGGACTTTAAATAACTGGGGAAAATGTTACGAGAGACACTTTTTTGAAGGAAAAATTACAGTATTATCTTAAAATGAAAACTTTTTCTACAAAATGTATTCTTGTGACTCATTAAAAGCAGTATCGACATATTGTGTAATCTCAATCCCGAGGTGGATGTCCTTGGAAATCTTCATGGCTCAAGCACCTGTTGTGATTTTTCCCATTCAGCTCCTTATTCCAGATCAGCAAATTGTGCAAATAGAAAGAAAAGATTGAACACTTGAACAATTAAATTCTGAGGTGGTCAAATTAATTAAGTGCATCTGAAGATTTCACACGGAAATGTTCAGTATCTACTTCCTTCCCAAGATACAACGGGCTCGAGGGCACCAACCCCGTTGCATTCGCAGTACGGATTTCAGGGTGAATAATTAACGCTAGCCAATTTCACACCCATGACGGCGAAGACGTCAGCACGGTATCATTAGCGGCTAATAGAGATTCATGGCGGGAACGGCGGCCATATTTCTTTTCTTCCAAGCGAGGAGTGGCGAAGGCCTTAACGCCGTCCCATCAGCTTTTTAATTAATGACGCAGATTACGGGGCTTTGAATAGCATGCGCCTTAGGATGAGGACGACGCCATCCATGCTAGTTTCTCATCTCCATCTCGGCGGCCGTTTTATTCTTTCAGCCCCCCCCCTCGTCTGATTTCCTTGTGCATTGGCCGAGTATTTTCTCGACGGCTCTACTCCGCTGCTTTTATAACCTTGACAATGCAGAATGCCGCTCTGACGATTTGGCGGTGGCCCAGCTACGGAGCCCATGCTGAGCCCGGCGACGGCGGGAAGCAGAACCAAGGACAGTCCAAATTAAAAAAGCATTTGTGCGTGGAGTAATGGGAACCGGAGCAAAAAACGTACAGTAACTGCATTCCAAATACATCAATAAGGCTTCAGTGGAGGAATGCAAATTGCTTTGGCATCATAATATGGGATATTTTTAAACTACTAAAATAGGCAAGGATTGAAAACATTTTTTACCGACAAAAAAACTGTACTCTCGGGCTGGGCACAAATCGGTGGTAACCTGAATGGATATGCAAAATAGCAGTGATGGCTTCTGACGCCATCCTAACACAGAGGATATTTGCAAACTTGGACGACTGGATCTGGCAAACCCTTCCAGGTTAGCTTAGCGCTAGCTAGCACGGGTAGATTTAAAACTTTACCAAAAGCTAAAAAAACACTGGATTCTGCTGTTGATCAATGTGTGGCGAGGAACCCTGGAGGTTAAAGTTATTTTAAACGAAAAAGCAAAACCTTTTCGTAGATTGACGTGTACAGTTTTGGTAAATTTCGAGGCTTGGTAAAATGCTTTAGAAAACTCCATTTAACATTCCATTTTTTTGGCAAAACTACAATTAATCCGAGTTCATTTAAGAACTGCTGCTTAAACAATGAACGAATAGTGAATCCAGATTTTAGGTCAGAGCTGTACTCTGCCTGTGAAACAAAAAAAAAAAGTAACCCGAGCTGAAGCAGAGAAAAGATTCTTCACACTGAATGAAAAGGCACGTTTGCGATGTTTGTCTTCCAAATACAAGACAGGGGTTACAAATAAGCAAGGAGAAAGACCACCTGTGTCCCCCTCCTGTGTCACGTAGGATTCCGCATTTGGCAAAGGTGTGACTACCGAATCATCGGCTGAGCAAATCCCGTCGCATTAGCGCCCCGGCTGCATTGCAAGCGATCGCCATGTGCGGGGAAATCAATTTTGTGCTTTCACCTGCCAGCACAGAAGGCTAGCAAATGGTAGCAGGTGCCGTCTCGCCCATGCCAACCCAGTACGCTCTTCTTATTGCACTGGAGAGCTACTAGGTGGTTATTATTATTATCATTATATTTTTATTATTATTATCAAAATGGATTAAAAACTTGGAAATAATGAAGTCGGGGGAAAAAAAATAGGAAAATTTGATTGTGATTTAACGTCAGACTCCTGATTTCAGGTTTTGTCAGACAAGAACAGGATGGACGCGGAAACAAGGCCGAACGCGACAACTGCGAACTAATTATAGGTGTGTCTGTGAAAATAGGGGCGGAGCTTTCTCTCAGCCAATAGTTATGGCGATGCTCTATTGCGTATGGCGATTTATTGTAACATGAACGAGGCAGCTAAGAAATCCACCGGGGAGCAAGGTTGCGTAAGGCTGACATATTCCATCCGTAGCGTGTTAGCAGATTTGAAGGCCCACTGAGGAGATGTTAGAACTTCATTATGGCTGAGCGAGAACACTGAGGAGGTCACTCGCAGAAGCGTTGACCTCTTCCAGGGCTCGGCCTTCGGGAGGAGTAGCTTCGGCGAACGTTGAGCTTTTTAATAAGGCTGGAGGAGAATAGACGGGGGAAGTCAATGTGAGAGGGGCGGACAGGTGCCGTCCGTCGGACATGTTTACGAGGCTTCGTAAAGGGTGGTCACATCACTTTAGTCGGAAGGGAGTCTTACTAATCTGGAAAGTGCACCAGGGAGGAAATACGCAACCGACACGGGTTCAAAACAAAAGCACAAAGCTCCGTTGGTAAATCAAAACGGAGCAGATCATTTTTCAAGGTACATGTATATTTCTGACCTCCAGAGGATCTACAAATTAGCAAATGTTCCTGATAACAGCAAGGGAAGAAGAGAATATCTGTGGGTAACCATTTCCGCTTCCACGGCGATAACGTACGACGCGATTGCGAGCTCATTAAAATTTCCCGTTGTGCAGAGGAAATGAGAGAATACATACTGTATGGCACACATTCATATTGGACTTCCAGATATTTATAAGTTCCCGGGCAGGGGTCTGGAAATACGTCTGGTCCGGCCACCACGGCGCACTGTGTCCGGTTATTGCATCTGAAACACACAACAAGGTCGCACATCAACAATAAACACCAGATAAAGTCATATTATTCCGATGATTCGCTGTGTTCCTCGCTTCGCAATCGAGCCTGGATAAAAAAAAAATAAAAATGAAAATGCTAGATGCCCGTTAATCTGTCGGGTATTCTCATATCCGATTTTCTCATTGGCGTCACAACGGAAGCATCGAAATCCAAATGGTCCTCTCCATCGATTTTCTGTTTCACCAAATAACGATTTGTACAATTGAAAGATTGTCATCTTTTGCAGGTTCACAATAATTCCTCCTCCTAACCAGAACCGAGCTCATTTCTGTTTGTATCAATCCTCCGAGATGGGCCTCTTTCAAATCTATACTCGTTTGCAGCTCGTGATTATCTCGCAACATACAGAACGGTATTTATTTCCCTTCCGAGTGACGGCCGCTTGCGAAGGTCAAGGCGGGGGGGGGGGGTCTGACACAATGATTCATAGCGGACAATTAAAGGATTCTCTACACCTTAATTAACATTGATTGGCTGCCCGCTAATCAATCGAACCGATGAGAGACGTGCAAAAGAAAAGGAGGTGGGGTGAGCCCATCTAATTTCAAGCCAGTAATGAGATATGGTCGGTCAAGTGTCTCAGTTTATGGGTCCGTGAAGCGGAGCTAGAGTCGCCCCCACCCCACCCCGCCCCTCGGCCTCGCCTCGGTCCATCCTCCTGAGGAGTTCATTCCCGAGCAGTAAATGCCCGTCAAGTAAACAAGGGCTCAAGCTCATTGTGAGTGAGAGACAATTACAGTTAGTGGTGGCCTCACATCCCATTTGGACTGGAGTGGACTCCAGTTAGACCTTTGACAAACAGAAGCCAATGAAAGCCGAGGGCCATCGAGCTCAGACGATGGTGGCGGGATGTCATGTCCGTATTTTCTCCTTGTTGCTAAGCTGGGACCAAATGCAATCACAGTTTGTAATAAGTTCCTCTTGAGGGATTAAACAACATGATGTGTATCCGACGGGATGATTGCGCACTTTAATCCAGAAGCCTTCATCTTGACCTACATGCACAATCCCCTTTATCGCCGCCGCCGTAGCGCTTTAGTCGGTACCGACTATGAGATCTGGGCGGAATGGTTTTCTTTTTGGTTGGCTTAAGGCAGCTTTTCTACACCAAAATGTTTTTAAAAAGAAGTCATGACGAACAAACGGTTAGATCTTTGTACGGGATACCTAGCCTAAATTGTCTACGTTTTTTTTTGTTTTTGTTTGTTTTTTAACGAGACAAACGGTTAGCTCTTTGAACGGGATACCTAGCCTAAATTGTCTACGTTTTTTTTGTTTTTGTTTGTTTTTTAACGAGACAAACGGTTAGCTCTTTGAACGGGATAACTAGCCTAAATTGTCTAGGTTTTTTTTTGTTTTTGTTTGTTTTTTAACGAGACGAACGGTTAGCTCTTTGAACGGGATACCTAGCCTAAATTGTCTACGTTTTTTTGGTTTTGTTTGTTTTTTAACGAGACAAACGGTTAGATCTTTGAACGGGATACCTAGCCTAAATTGTCTACGTTTTTTTTTTGTTTTTATTTGTTTTTTAACAAGACACACCTTGGATAGACCGCAATTTTATAAAATTTTTTAATTGTCAGCATCAGGTCTATTTCGAATGAGATCACCGTGTATCACAACAAATGCTTCTAAACATGGCGTACCTCTAAAAATGAGACCAAAAAAAAGTTTTTGTCATGTTAAATCGACTACAAAGAGTGTCACGAATGAGAAAAGATACCGCCGCCATTGCTTGACGTCATATGGCGTCAGCTCCAGATTACATGGCCATCTTGAATACCCCCCCCCCCCCAAGGTTTGGCCGCAGTCCATCTCTTTTTCATGTACACACCCGACTAGCTTTCCAAACCGTTCCTATTCTGTCGTCGGGCAGATTAGAGCGGAGGCCGCCAGCTGACAAGCGGCAAGGCAGCACCGAGGAGCAGAGCTGCATGTAAGCACAAACTGTAATCGCTGTAATCGCACAGTGCAGCTCTCCACCAGTGATTCTCAAACGGCTCGTTGCAGACTCATCATGAGTGGGTCGTGCGTTCGTTATGAGCGGGACGATTACGAAGAAAATTTACACGGATGGCCCAGACGAATGATTGTAGTCTGCAACGTGGCAGAAACATTAAAATTACACCAAAGTTGTGCCTCTTAACAAAACCTTAAAACTAAAACCTTTTGAGCAATAAAAGGAAGAGAAAAAATAGTGCACTCCATGACTCAGTCGAAATGACATCATGGCCTTGCTGTGACCATGTCAAAAGTTGTTCGCTCTTTCATTTTTTATTTTTGTATATAAGGAACGCAAATACAAGGTTCTTCTTATTAGACCGCTAACATTGGCATTGGCGGGTTACCACGGCAACCCGCGCAGCTAGCAAGTACCCTTGAGCGAAAACTCTTGAGTAGCCCCAATTTACAAACCAAACAATGTTGAGAGTGTAATGCTGAAATGAAATTAGTATTAAACATAACTTCCTTTTCTGTATTTAATTGTAAATGATTTTTTCGGTATTATTTGGGGAAATGTTTTTCAGGTGCCCGTCGTGTATTTATAATCGGATTGGGCTAGGCAGGAAAATTTATGATGTCACTCACTAACTCGTTCACTACCATTGACGGCTATAGACGTCAAAGTTCATTTTGTAACTGGGATGCCAGAGAATGGGTTGAAGAGTTCATAAAAACTTGTACCATTTGATAGTTGAGCAAATTTTATAACGATTAATCACCTTTTTTTTTTTAAATAAAAATTAAAAACCATTTTAATAAAAATGTAAAAAATAATACAAATAAAATAAAAATAAAAATAATTTTAAAAAAAATAGCCACTGCGGCAACACATAAAGCAACAGCCAATCTATATTTACAGCATACAAACAGTTTGATGTTGCTGTCACAGCACGGGTGGTCCCGCCACGTTTGTTTGCCCCTCCGTCAAAAGTGTCGAACTGACGTTTCAAAACGAGTAAACGAAAAGCAGCCTTGCTTGTCTCTTTAGGTTTTCTGTTTGCGTTGTGTCTCCGCTGCGGCGTGCGGACGCTTGTGAGGAATTGTATTTATTTGAAAAGGAGGGAGGGAGGGAGGGCGAGCGGAGGGGAAGAAAAGTGACGGACGGGTCAATATCCTCGTCCCTCTGTGGGGAGCCATTACGCTTTTAGTGATGGTCTTCGCCACCCACGGTCTACTTCATTCATTATCTTTCCCAGCTGCAAGCCGCCGCATCCATCTTCTCTCATTCCACCTGTCTCCTGGCGCACCGCACACGCACACACACACAGACACACAACTTAGCGTTACAAGTACAACTCTTGCGCTACTCTGACAGCAAAGCTTTAAAAGGTTCGCATCAATTACGGAGATGTTTCTCCAAAAGTTTTACATCAGGGCCAGATTTAAAATTGAGGAAAGATCAGCTAAAAATATTTGAGAACATCCACAACACAGACATGATGACATCATCACTGCAACACAAATATAATATAAACAATAACGATGTCAGTTTCCTACATGCAATGCTAGCTATAAAAAAAATGCACAGGAAGTCAGCCATTTTGGTTTAAAGCAACCATTTTTAGAATAAGCAGCGTGCCGCAAAATCCGACTTGTCTTATAGATTTGCTTTATTTTGTTTGTTTGTATTTTTTTTTGGACCGTAGACAAGCCTAATCCTTCTCAACCACTGGTGCAGATTAGTGGCTTTCATAAGATGTTTGCATCCTGCTCTCTAATTTTGTGCGTTAGGAGATAAGCTTGCAGAATTGGAACACGGGCCTCTGGAGGGACTTTGAAATAGGCACAAGTTAATATACTGTAGCATGATATCCATCCATGAAATATAAAACAACACAACTAAAAATGGCGCGTGAGCACTTGATGTGCAACGTATGTCGATATTTACATGCTATCGTTTGGTATCGCTAGCAATGTGCCTCAAATATTCATTTATATTTGTAAGATGCTTGTTTCTTTTGTAGTTGTATTGTAGAAGTTCAAGGCATTATTATAGTTTGGAAAAGTATAAAAAAATATTGGTTAAAACTACAGACAGAGAAACTGCTAAATGATTAGAAAACAATTCAAGCAAATAACGTAAGACTAAAATAAAAAATATAATAGAAAATTATAAAAATGAAATATACTTGTTAGGTAATAAACAAATAGTGAAAATAATATTCTACAATTATTGATTATTAATTATATTATATTATGTTATGTTACATCATGTCATGTCATGTCATATTATATTATATTATATTATATACAAAATACACTTGTCAGAAATATTGACATATTAATAAAAAATATATGAGACAAAAAATATAGTAATACAAATAGTGAATATAATATTCTACAATCATTGATTATTAATTATATTATATTACGTTACGTTATGTTATATTATATTATATATTGTATTATATTATATTATATACAAAATACCCTTGTCAGAAATATTGACATATTAATAAAAAATATATGAGACAAAAAATATACTAATACAAATAGTGAATATAATATTCTACAATCATTGATTATTAATTATATTACGTTACGTTACGTTATATTATATTATATTATATTATATTATATTATATACAAAATACACTTGTCAGAAATATTGACATATTAATTAAAAATATATGAGACAAAAAATATATACTAATACTTACATCAAACCAAAAGAAACCTCTACGTTAGCATCGTCTATTCTTTCTCTCGTGTGAGCAAAACTAGCGTACTCTGCTTTCACAGCAACATAATGACAATTTTCCACCGTGCACAAAAATAAAAGACCAACCCGCTGGATCTAATATGCATGGGATCCGCCTCATTTGAATCCTTCGTCAGGACTGCGACTTCCCCGTTATGTGCATGTAAATCCAAACTCTAGGGAGCACCTGTACAGGAAGGAGGCAGCGGAATGCGCAATCGATTTGTTTGGCGGCTGAGGCTTATTCGCTGGGGCCTGCCCATCTAATGATTTACGATTTCCGCGATGAATTTTTCTATTCTTGCCAACTAACCACGCCGCTCCCTATCTGGCCGCTGATGCTTGATTTATCTTCCAAAGCCAAGAAAGGCCCCTTGGGATTCGCCGGTCCGTAGGCCCATTTTAATCTCATTCCGGGGGGAGGAGGGGGATGGGCGGCTTTAGTGGGCAGCCATATTTTTACAACAACCGCAGTGAGATGAATATTAAGGTGACACATATTGAAAAAAGAAATGATCATTCGACATGCCAGGTGAAGAACCTCGCTTCTGTACCAGTACATCCGGTGACCGCAACGCAACGGAAAGTTGGCTAAACTTGCATGTAATGTTGTGTGTCTTTAAGGGGCGGGGCCTCTGAATGGCAACAATCGGGCTGGCTGCTTCTTTCAGTATAAACGTCTGTACCTTGCCGGTGCTTTAAACCAAGCAGAGCGCTGGGGTCTTCAGATTCTGGTCCAAATCCAAGTGAAAACGATGTTTTTTTTTTCCCCCGCTATTATTTCGATTATCGTCTTTTCGTCATTTTTAAAATCAAAGAAATTACAGAAAGCTACTATTTATTTATTTATTTATTTGTTTATTTATTTATTTATTTATTTATTTATTTATTTATTTATTTATTTATTTATTTTAATTGATTAGTTTGTTTGTTTTTAAATATTTTGGTTCTAAACATGCTTAAATGTTCTTTTAGTAAGGTTAGTAAGCTCTTTTGTTTTCAATTGTTTCTTGTCTCTGTGCTGTTGGTTGTGATCAGAATGGTATTAGCACCTTTGTCTCAATTGGAGCCAGGAAAAATCCTGCAAGGTTATCAACTGCTAAGAATAGCGAGCATGGAACGCCACCAAAACTGGCGCTAAAATCCATTTTGGGCAGATGGAGGTGAACTCCATTCACTGTACTGCATTACAATCCACACACAAATCAATAAACGCAGTGTATCACAAAGTCACACAAACACACACACACCCAAGTCCAATCTCTGTTTCACATTCACTCCCCTGCCTTTAAGCACCGATCCTTCATCTCCAGCCACGGTCACCATGGAAACTCCCCGTGTCCATCTCGGGGGTCTGCGCTCAAAGCGCTGCGGCGGCGGCGGCGTCTTCGCAAGCTCCCCGAAACGCATCACGAAGCGCACAGAAGCTTAGCTTGCGGGAGGGTGTTAAGCCACTAATTACCGCACACGTACAAAAGGGATGAAGGTGGCTACAATAACAATCCGCTCTATCTCCAGCAGCCATGAGCGACGGATGCAACCCCCCCCCTCTCATTCATTCCCTAAATAAATCCAACACTGCCACAATCAAATATTCCCGCCTTGTCCCAATCGATGGGACGTCTCAATAATGAAAGGACAGCAAGGAGGTGGTGAGTGACCTCCATGTTCAATACAGGAAGGCGGGTCCAGGATTACAAAAGCAATGCACAGACGGGATTAATAAAAAAAATAAAAATAAAAAATAAACAATATGACAGACATAATTAATTTGACTTTTATCCATTTTGACCTTATCGGTAATTTGTAGGTTACGAGCTGAGTAATGGCCACGTTTTAAGGTATCTTTCGACACCAGCCATCGATACTCACAAAAAAAAAATCCTCCTCAGCAGCAGTTGGCGCTATACAGCAGCAGACTGACGGATGGGGAATAGTATTTTTTTTTTCGATTCAGCAATCGATATACGCAGGGAAATTTAGTCGTTTTTGGTGCCATCTGCTGGCGATTTGGGGTCAAGAGACTTAAAAATAAAATAAAAAGTTACATATTTGTTTTTATCTAATTTGTCTGACATTATAGTCTTTATCAACTCCGTCTACTCCAGTTGAGCACTTAATGCAGAAGTATTAGACCTGATGTGGTTCGTCTTTTTCTCTGCACTCTCTTGACCCATCGTAAGAAAAGAAAAAAAAAAAAAAAAACTGGAAATGCAAGCATCGTAACTCTGTCTCACAACTTTGCGGGTTGTAATACAGATCAAGACAGCGCTTCTAAGAAATAATCAAATGGACCAAGATTCGAGTCTGTCAAAGAACAAATTCCATCAAGTTTTCAAGGTGACAGGCGGATTGCGATGGCGACGGCGGCGGCGGCGGCCTCAGCAGGCATAAAGAGCAGGAAGCGCTAGATTCAGATGAAGCATCTTTCATCTGGGCTTCAAGCCTCTCTCTGGTCCACACAATCCTCACCCGCCACCTCCACTCTCTCCCCCGGTATCCTTCATCATCAAAAAAACATCCGACAGCCACGCGTCATTTTTTTTTTCCAATTTATTTTGAGCTGCTCCTATTAGGTTGTATAAGCATCACATCCGGTAACATCGTGTTCCGCATCAACGAGCACGTCACGCCATTTTCAAATCACGACGTAGAGGTAGCGTGCCCCATAAAAAAAAACCTGGCTTCATCGCGTATTCATTTTCAAGAAAAAGTCAAAATCCTTGAAAGTAAGATCTGTTAGGTTCGAGGATGTCTGTATATTCCACAGGATCTTTTTTCAAGGTAAGATAAATCAGCAGAACACCCCTCCCCCATCTACCATACCCCGTCAGCACTCTAAAAGGACACAATATGCGTTAAGGCAGCAATCTTCAACATGTCCAAAGCAAACAGGGAGTGGGAGGGGCCTACAAGTTGCGTCCCTTTATGCCACGACCAGCACTTTTTTTTCTCGACCGCAGCGAAGAACAACCACGGTCCAGTGGTCGCGAAGGCCATTGACGGAATTAAGACTCATGAATAAGAATGCGGCACGGGGTGACGGAGAGCTCTCCCGCTGTGCGATATCGACATGCACGCTCGCTCAGAAAATAGCCTGGCATAATTAGGTCTCACAGGAGAGCGGCAGAGGCCACTCTTGAAACTCTCGAGAGCGTGTCCGAGAGAAATAAGGAGAAAATGCTAGCCACTGATGAAGATGTTTATTGATGAAGTCGATCAAGCATTGTTTGGGGTACGCCATGTGTAGACATATGATTTTTAAAAACCTTTTTACGGAAAGGCAACATGGTCGTAAAAGTAATTAGACAATTTTATTATAGATTCGCCACCAACAAATATAGTCATCTTGTCATCCAGCTTGTCCGACGTTCAAATTTGTAAACCACCGTACAAGCATTTAAAGCCCCAACGGAGTACGTATGGTATAAATATTTGTTTTGTATATTATTTTTTGTGCCAATTTTGTTGTTTTATGTTTTGAGGAGTCACAAAAGAAACTTCTGCGTGACATCTCATTAAAGAAATATGCTAATTTCCTCCGCTTTTGGCTAAGAAACTAGTGTTGTTAGTGAAACCAACCCATGTTCTAATACTTAATGATATAGAATGCAAAAAAGGTAAAACTGAACTTTTTCTGGTGGTAGAAGAGGTGATTGTATTTTGACTTTTTGATGTACAGGTTACTGACTTGGCAAAAATTCTGCTGTCTGAGTTTCCTTTAGCAATGTAAAAAACAAATGTCTGGTCTACTTATAACAGATGCCTACCACGAATATTTTTTATGTATCCCCTGAAGCCATTTTCTAAAGACAGCATGAAATTTGGTAGGCAAGTCTATAAGGAGTAGACCCACAAAAAAAAGTCTTCTGGAATCATTTGGCTATTGATGTTTTATTAATGAAGTATTTTCTTATTGTTTTTTTAGCAGGTCCACATGAGGCTAACTGGACAAAACTAGACTTCTACTCAAATATCTAGTAGAGTTTTCTGACGATGACGTTCAGCTTTTTGTTTGGGGATTTCTCATCGCAGATTTTTTTGCCAGTGAACTTATCAAAGTGTTGCGGAAAGAGTATGAACCCAGTTGCTCCAGGGCAGAAGCATTGCGTATGTGCTGTCAACTCTTACCTGCCAATTAAACGCTGGCAGATGGAGAAGAAGAAGAGAAAAAAGAGCAATGGTGGAGAAGCAGCGGATGAAAGAAAAGACGACAAAGTGAGAGGAAAGCAAATATCAGATGGAAGAAAAGGCCAAAAGAAGCGAGCTGGCTCCCCGCATGATGACTAACCACCTGCTCTTGACTGAATTAGCTCTTTCTTTTAAGCCCCATCCCAGAGCACATAGCTAGCCTTGTTAGCTTAGCTGGCTAAGCTGGATGCAACACGACCAAAAACAGAATTGCTGTATTATACTGGTACGTTGCTTAGCTTGAAGCAGAAATTCATACTAACCAGGAGCACATAGCTAGCCTTGTTAGCTTAGCTGCTATTTTGCTAAATCGCAAAAAGATAACACCTGTTCCCCATTCAAACCTTAAACATAATGTAAACAAGTCACATGACCTTGGGAAGAATCTCTAACTCTGTGTATGAAACAAAATAGATCCCTACGATCAAGATGTGATTGGTCACGTCAGGCGACCAATCAGATCCGCAACGGAGATGCTAAAGAAAAGCCGCCGTTACCTTTGTGACATGATCTTGTAGGCGTCCGGCAGGTAGCATCTGGTATTCTCCATCTGCGCCGGGTCGGCGTCGCAGATCTTGTCGTCGGTGCGCCCGTAGTTGGCGCTCTCGATCATGATGACGTCGGTGCCCGGGCAGCGCAGCTCGATGGGGTAGCCTTCGCACGACAGCTCGCGACGCACCACCGCCATGGGGATGGGCGCGCGGCTAAAGGCTGCGGGGAGATTAGGTGAAGCAGCATGAGGTTCAACTCAACAGTGTTGACAGGATGCACACTTGTTTTCAAACACGCAAGCTAGTTAACCACAAAAGAAGGTGCTCATTATGGTGCCTTTCATTTTGTTTTCATTCTAAAAAGGCAGTGAAGTGATGCCGCGTTTGAAAACGATCGCCAATAATAGATTTCAATTGAAAGCCATCAATTATCCGACGCTGAATGGCAACGTTTAATGCTACCCCTTGGTAAAAAAGTTGGGACAAACTTTGATAAATGACAAATATAAGCCACCAACCTAAAATGGTTGCATGATTTTTCTTTTTTTAAATAACTAAAATTTCAATCAAATTTCTATTTTACATAGATACTTTTCCTCCACTTCTTTTGCTCTAAAAAGTAGAAATCAGTGCAGCTCTCCAGTTCTGCAAATGTCAAAATCGGAACGCTTCATAATCCCAATACGATCATTAAAAAAACATCAGAGCGAGAGACTGTCATCATTGACATCATCAGTCGGTGCTCCCGCGGCGGAAGAGGGTAGATGTCTACGATTACCCGGTTAGTCCGCAACTGTCGTGTAATTACATCTTTGATTGATGGCTGTGCACGGATGCATGAACTAGTAGTGACGCTTCGGGTGCCATGTTGCTTGGGGAGAATTCAAATGTTGCACCCTCCCCGAAAAACTGTCCTCTCAAGGGGGACTTTTGATTTCTTTAATAAGGATCATAGGGCTGATTCTGGGCTGATTAACCTCGGAACTAAGTGGAAGCAACAATGACATTTAAAAGACTGTCATTAGGAACAAAATAGAGTCCTTGTACTTCATTTTAACTCACACGGAAACGAATAAAAAAAAACGTTAAGGTCAGCCATCATTTGAATCTCTAAAATTGGAAGTTCTGGACGGAGATAGGTAACTGTAAAACACCAAGCCTCATAATTTGGTTGAAGTAAAAGTCATTGAATTATACAGCAATAATATATTTCACATTTTTACCTATTTGCATTTTTTATGTACAAAAGCCGATCCACTGCCTACTTGGTACAACATCGGTGTCAAGGAAGTATGTTGAAGTGATATATTGTGATCGCCGTGGTTACAGAAGGCGGCCGCGTCGCGACAAAATCGCCGCAGGGTGTAGACGTAACACAAAAATTAATCGGCGACAAGGTTTGGTTTGACTGGCCCGCATACACACCAGCCGTTCTGGGAAATCATTTTCCTGGAATTCCCAATGGTCACCATACGGGTGTTTGGGAGCACGGACATTCTCCAAACATTCCAGAATATCTTTTCTGTCTGATGAAAACCATGCAGGTTATTGTTAGATTCCTACGGGGAATACAAACATAGCCAGCTAAGCTAACCTGGTGTGTGTATGTGTGTATGTGTGTGTCCGTGTGTGCATATTCAACAACTTCATTGAATTAATGGAAGAAAGATGGAAGACAAAGGCAGGGGGGAAGACAGGGGAGCTGATTCAACACGTCAACCGCCCAGACGGGTCCCGCCCCCACGGCGAGTGATTGATCGGATTCGATTAGACCAATGGGAGCCCGTCACACCCACTTCCTGGTTTGCGGCATTATTAACCGAAGTAGCTCATTTGCAAGAGTACTTTGAAAGAAGGGGTCTTTCAATGATACGCTTTTTCAATAATGCATGAGGGATTATTTATCTCCAAGTGAGAAACAGTTCAGGCAAATTGTTCTCCCAAGTAAATGATGTTTACATTTGGCCTCGGGCAACACGACTCTCAAAGGCTTTTACGCCGAGCAGAAAATTAGCCAGCAACTCAAGTGTCAAAAAGAAAGGATGGAAATACTTCATGCCACGACGGGCTGCTACGTGATCACGTCATAATCATTTTCTCAAAATTAATTAAATTAATTAATTTGTTATCATTAGAATTATTTAAACCCAATACTTCGCGTCAGACATTCTTGCTGAATTATCGATTCTGTATCGTAACAGGTGATACGATATTGTGTGCGTGGACTACAATTTGAGATCGCCCTTGATATTTTTATCAGTATTTTCCCAACCTTTAGCTATACGTAGTATTTGGTTCTAAAGTTATAATAAGCCATATTTGAAACCAATACTGTGGTGGGCCAACTATCGATATAACAATTTCGGTATTGTACAGTGTATATTTGTTTTCCATTGGACAGAAGGAATATTTCACGCCAGAAAATTGTACGATACAAGACGATTCGCAATCTCTTGAAATCGATATTTGTAGTCTGTATTCTCGCACGTATTGATACAAAGCAGAGGACAAGAACGTCTCTTGTTATTGATTTGACGATGACGCTTATAAAGAGGAAAGTCGCAAATATCCCAAATTGCACTCTGAAAAACACCTGCCTCGTAGCGCTTGCCTCACCGCCAACCGCGCCGCCGCTTGACCTCGCCGTCGATAGTCGTCCTCATTAAACACCGCTCGGGCCGATACCCGGCGGCAGGAGCGATTTAAACGGCATCACTCAGCGCTTTCTCAGCGGCGGGGAGATGCTAATTCATTTATCCGGGAAGATATATACGCCAGGCGCCTATAAAACACGCAGGTGTTTAACCCCGGCGTGCCACCCGCCACGCTACTGTCAATCATCGCGCGAGACCGGCCACTTCTGACAGCAATTTGGCGATGTAACGCGGTGACAACAGATGCCGCCGGCCGCGAGGACCATTTTTTCTTTCCCCCCACTCGGAATATCAAGCCGGTATTGATTTTGCATCCATTATAGAAGGGCATAAAAACAGAAGGGATTTGTAGGTGGCATGCCAAATGGAGGTGTTATTGGGAAGTGGGATTTTAATGTACAAGACTGTATTCCTCAAAATAAAGTCTGCCTTCAAAATACTAACCCTAACACCGTCAAAGAAAATCAAAGAGAATGTTGCTAACCAAAACAGCAGCACATATGGCAGATAAAAACATATACCGGCATTGTGGTTTTTCATTTTTATTCATCAGGGTTCTTCGAGGCAGGGGGGGTGGGGTAGTGGGAAATCCATAATGATAATCCCCCCAAATATTTAAAGACTTTTCTGAGTGAGTCGTCGAAAGGATCAATTGAAGCAGGGCCCGGGATTAAAGTGAATTCCCGTCAAGAAGGGAGCGTCCTCAAAGTGACACCTCTTCAAGGGCAAACTGTCAGCAGCAATACAAGCCTAGACTTTTTCCCCTCTGCCGCTTTGTGTGGCCTTGCCGTGACATTTATTACATCAGCGTGTGGATTTTAGCATATGATGAATCCATCCTGGCGTGGATGAATTGCATGCCTGTGCTTGTAATATTTCCTAGAATGCTGTCATTAAATGCTGTGCGATGGCTTTATTTTCCGTGTGGTCTTGGAATACATTTTCAGATGCTCAATAGGATCGCCCTGAATGCTCTTCTCTCAGTATTGACAGTACCGTATTTTCCGCACTATAAGGCGCACCGGATTATAAGGCGCACCTTCAATGAATGGCCCATTTGAAAACTTTGTCCATATATAAGATATATATGAACATTTGGCCCGCGGGCCGGACTTTGGACACGGCTGCTGTAGTGGCTCAATATTGGTCCATATATAAGGCGCACCTGATTATAAGGCGCACTGTTGGCTTTTGAAAAAACTGGAGGTTTTTAGGTGCACCTTATAGTGCGGAAAATACGGTATATGGTGTGATATGTGACATTCCAAGTGTGATCGCTTTTCTCTCAGCACTGGCAGTTTGTGTGAAGGTTTTGTCTTTTGGCATCCTCGCGTTCCCGCTTTGATGCTCAATATGGAAGTAAGAATTAATAAGTACGAATTCATTATCTCTCCGCACTTTCTCAATTCATTTTCGAGGCAACGTTTATTTGAATGCCTCTCAGCAGTCACATTTTCCGTGATGCTCAAGTCCCAGCACGCTCACGATACAGTTCAGAGTCATAATTACAATAATGCGAATAATAACGATAATGGTAACAGCAACAATTAATAATTATGATAACAGCACAATTGTGTCACTCAACATTTGCAAATAATGCAAATGTTTTGTTTCCCCCACTGCCAGGTGCAAATCTAATGTGTAAGTCGCAGTGCTCGGAGAGTCACCTGCTTGTCACCGCACAACACGGCAACGCCTCACTGGGCTCTCCAAACAACTTTGGAGCACCCCCCGCTTTCAAATACCAGCAGGAGGATAAATCATTTGTTTAATTAATTAACTCAATTAGGCAAATCCTAGGACGCCTTTGAGAGGGATGGCGAGGCAGAATTAAAAGTGGATCGTGTGGCTGCAGCTGTGACCGCATACGGTACGCCAGAGTGTAAAATACAAATATGGAATTATAGGACTTGAAAGCAACCATCGCTCGCCATGGCGACGACGGATCAGCCGCTTTACGGCTCCGTGCGCACGTGTTTTTTCAATTCATTGTCAAGGTCCTCACGTCAAAACAAGCAGTGTTTTGTCATTGGCAAAGGCACCAATAGGGGGCGCTAATAAGCGGAGGGACCTGATCCATTTACAAGCCCACCGTCTCAGATTGCGCCGGCCGGGGCCGTATTAGGCGGAAAGAATATCAAATCTATCCCGGAGCCTTTTACATGCACGCAAACACATGATTAATGTGCCTGCTGTTTGCCGCATTGATTTGTCTATTGTTATTCACTGTGACCAAAAACAATGGCGCAGGGGGAGTAAGGGGGCGGGTGTGTATGCCTTAGGTGTGTGTGTTACAACCTGATGACAATTGTTTTGTTTTTTTCTCTCTCTCTCTATCTCATCCCTGTATGACTTGTCTTGCTACTCCCGACCTTAAACCCTAACCCCTAACCGAGTACACGCCCCGATGCACGTCCATTCTTGCACACAAAAGGGGGGACTAGAGATCCCAAAGTAGGTCGAGCAATCTCTGGGGAAATGTCAAGGTGGAGAAATTCCCTCTCCAGCTGCACAACGGCTCTACCGCAACAATAAACATACTTGTCTCTCAGTAAACATTTTGGAGCCAAAATAAGAGAGGGAATTGCTTCTCTCTATTGACACGATACATTTTTTTAACAATAGCATTAGATGCGGAATGACAATTATATCGCAGCCTAGTCGTGATACATTTTGATGCACAATAACAGCGGGAAAGCTTGGCTCGGCATTTAGACAAGAGTAAAACCGGATTTGAACATACCCAGAGCGGCTGGAGCAAAGAGGCTGGCAAGGACTAGCAGGCGTGCGGTCCACATGGCCTCCCCCTCGTACCGCCCGCTGCTAACGCTGGAGTTCAGCACTCAGGCCTTCAAGTAAAACGCAGCGCGGCGGAGGTTGCTTGTTCTCGTTACTCGGCGATGTCCAAACACTCCTGCGGAGAAAAATGCGTGTAAAATGGATGGTATAAGTAGACAACAGATAATGGACGGTATGTATAGACAACAGACGGGATTAGGGTGACGTTACGGTTTGGATTGATGGGGAGGGTTTGTGGGGTTAGGTCATCTGAGGGCTAACGCATTTTCGGTGCAATTTCAGTCTTGATGTACAGTAAATGTATATTTTTAATGAGGAGGTCGCAATGTCTGATGGTTCATAATCTGATGAGCGAGGCCCCATTAGTGTCGCATGATCTCCAATGATTAGGTCTTCTATTATCCAAAGGCAGACACAATCTGCCGCAAAACCATAATCCCTAAAAAGAGATGCAAGGATCGCTGACAGATCTGACAGCATTGAAGAGAGTCATTTTCCATTGCGGGAGGGGGGAGGTGGGGGGACTCATATTTGACCCCCCTTCCCCCATTCTAAATACTCAAGACATGTCGGGGCAATGATTGTGCTGGCATGTAACCATTTTCTAATCCTAATCCTGATTATTTCCCAAATCCGAGATTAATGTAATCAGATTGTTTATGTTGGAGATAATAAAGGCTTTATGAGGAGGGCAGCTATTATGAATCCAAGGTGCAGCGCTTAAACCTGCACCGGTTTGACCGTTGGGGTAGAGGAGGCACTTCATGCAACTCCATTTAAGCAACATCAGAGAAGCTGGTTCGGGAAAGAATTGATGCTTTTAGGATTAGTGTGAAAGGATTTAGGGCTAAGGGTTAGTGTTTAAGTAATGGGTTTAAGGTATCGGTTTCGGATCTGGAGTTAGTGCTTAAGGGTCACAGTCAACGGAAGAGAGTTGGGGTATTGGGTATATAGTTAGGGTATGGGTTTAGAAACCATGATGTAAATTAGGTCAGGGTTAGGAGTTTGGGTTGTGTTAAGTATATCTATAGGTTTTAGGTTTGAGGTAAAGGTTTAAGGACTTGGGTATATGGTTAGGGTTTAGCGGTAGGATAAAGGAATAGGGTCAATGATTAGGATTTAGGATAAAGTTAAGGATCTAAATACAGAAGGTTTAGGAAAGGTCTTGGGTATAAGAATCTTGTTTTTTTTTCGTGTATCAAGAGTATACAAAACAGACTGTCCGCTGAGAAATGCCAATAAAACAAGACTAGACTATCACAGTAGTTCATTTGCTCCCTAAATAAATGAAAACAAGTACAGGAAGTGGCGCCCGCCGCCAAGTGAGCACATCATAAAATATATATTTATGAGAACAGCTTGGATGAGGTTTAAAAAAGAAAAAGAAAAAAAAACAAGATAGTTCAGCAATGCCAGCGTGTCTTGTATTCCAGAAGGAGTCTCGTGTGATACATTACGGCACTGACGTTTCAAGGGTACCTCGAGTGAAGGGATTTAAGATAACTCCCTTAGATACTATGGCCAACGTTTTGCAAGTCCAGTGACGCCTCTTCTTTGCAACATCAAGGAGACTAATTTATCACATTTCACTACTTTGGCAAAGTACTATTAGGGTACCGCAGAGTGCATTTGGCTTTCCCGTTGCTTCGGAGGTACTTAGACCGACTCAATTGGTCCAAACAAGGCCTGATATTTGCACATCGGCCCTCATTTCGGTTTTTAAGGATCAAGACAAGAGATGCAGTCGCTCAGATGGATCACTTGAAACCGAAGCAGTCCAGGCAAGACCAGATGAGCGCCTTGGAATTGCAAGGAATCCTGACCCTGATTAGCTACTTGATCTGGAACTGGGTAAAATTGGATAAAAAACTGAAAAAAACTGTTCACATAGTACCTTTTGTGTATAGTCTACAAATATTTACAATTTAACCCTCAGCGCTATCTGACGGGGTCACTTACACCTAGTCCCGCCTTCTGAACATGTCGTAATGAAGTGGGATCGCATTCCAATGACAGATCTCTATCTTGCATGGACGTGGGCCAATCGTGTGCATTTATGCAAATGAGGTGTATAATGAAGGTTCATCTGCGGCGGCGTTCTGATTGATGAGCGCTCGCCGAGGGAAATCTTCAGCGATTGGTGATTAAAACCAAAACGGTCAGATATGAGATTTTGAGGAGGCGGGGCCTGAAGCATCAAACAGTGGAATACACAAAACATTATTTTAAACACAGTTACCCTACAAAATAAATGGCTTCCAGATACACTTAGGCACTTCTGAGTTTTCCCTCAATACAGAATAGGCAAATAGGCATGAATAGATGAGTTTTTCCTTGGCGAAGAGCCGGTGAGGCTCGACGGTATTGGAAATCTGAAGATGAATAGGCTGTGACATCCCAGAAGCTCGAAAACGTGCGCAGCAAGGCATCCGCTCGCACAATTGGCTCCCCGCGAGGGACCCCGACGCAGCCAGCCAGTGACAGACAGATAATAGCGCTAACTTTAGCTCGCACGCACACTGACTGGTCCTCTATGATCATCTCCTTGAGTGTGACTGATGGCTCGGCTTAAGTAATGGGACCGCCCCGCCCCCTCCCCAAAAGCCGACCCTCCTGAGCATAACCTCGATCCATGAGAGGAAATGACACGTATAAAATGACAAGATGCACAGCAGGGATTATCATACACCAGATTGGCTCAAGGTGGGCCCGGGTTACCACGGCAACCCTTACTCGACCGCCGTTTGTCAGACACTAGAAGAAATGACTCTGCCCAAGACTGAGGCGTTGGGGTACGTTAAGACGATAAAACCGGTGTGACCTCAACGCCGATGGATTCCACCGTCGATATATTGCTGAGCTGTTGTGCCGACACCAGCGGTTTTTACGCAGATCCGGGTCAGAAGCATCGGCAGGGTTATTGGTATGATGGATGAGCGGCCTAGCAAAACATGACCTTACCTATGTCAGGACGACTGTCGAGTAATTCTGAAGCGCGGTGAAATCTGTCAGCGAGATAGAGCCCGCTTGAAACCGGAACAGGTTGAAATTTCACGGCGGTTACAGAATGACTTGGAAGTGACGCAAGGTTTTCAGGCTGTTTCCAAAGTTGAGTTTCACACTTGTTTCTTTTGTAGACTTATTTGTATTTGACTTCAGGTCTCAATTTCCTCCTGACTAACACCACATGCATAATTTTCCACTTCATTCCCAGTCTGATTTCACAAGAAGGCGGAGGAGGAGGAGGAGGGAAAAGCAATGACACACATACGCACACACAAACATCAATTTTAGCTGGGCGTCTCAGCGCTACACCAATGTCAATAGCGCTGATCCCAACAGCGCGTCGCATTTCAATATCATTATCTGATGCCGTGCACAAAATCTAATGAAATCTTTAAAACAGAAATTGCACAACGTCCTCAGCCAGGCGATCCACTCAATCCAGAAGTGATTACCGCGTTAATACCATCTTCCATCTGCTCTCTGGGACTTTTTTTTTGGGGGTGGGGACTCATAACAATATCAAAATCAACCTTCAGAACAGAGTAGATTGATCTCAAAGGCACTGCCCAAACATTTTAAGCCATGTATCATTTCAACACACACATGGTGAACTCTTGACCCGGAAACAAAATCAAAACAATGTGCATTTAAAGCCAACGTTGTTAAAAAAGAAAAAAAAAACATCCCAATTTGGTGCAGACACCACAGTTTAGGAATCTTGCTTCACTTGAGTTTTCACAATCCAACTCTTTACCGCCAATGATGTCGATAATCGTCACAACGAGGAAAGCAAAATATGGACGCCGCCGGAGAGGTTCCTTCGCCGCTATTTGTTTAAGACGAGCCTCCCGCAATTTCAAATGACGCGCCTGAAAAAACATCAACTTCATTTCTGAGGGCTTCCTGGTGGCTAACCCTTCTCCCAAAGGCTCTCCTCCAGATAATCGTCTTTAATGGAGGGGGGGTGGGGTGTTTATTTTTTTTTCTCTCTCCCCCCCCGAGTCACAGGGAAGAGGCGCCTGCCAAAACATGCGAGTGTCAAGAGCTCGCCGTAGTCAGGCGGCGGGTTGTGGCGGTCCTCAGACGAGAAGTGAATGGAGTTTGATTGGTCTGGGCAAACATCCTCATGGGGTACGTCTCGGAACAAAGAGAGCAATACACGCCTCTCTTGTCGAGGCAAATGCTCTCAGGGCTGCAAGAACAAAAAGAATCACCGGCGCCGGTCTCGAGGTGCCTGATCTTAGCGAGACCTCAAACACCCGATGATAGATCGCTTTGCTCCTTGAATTCCAAGCAAGTCTTTCTCTTTTTTTAAAAAAAAAAAAAAAGAAACATTATCCTGCTGTCATCCAGGGTAGTTTATATCTACAGTAATAAGGACACAGCAGGAATTTTTCTTTTTTTTTTTTTAAATCTGTTTTTGTTGAACAGCACAATGATGTAATCAAAGCAGCAGTTTATTAATGAGAGGAAATGAATATTTATTATTAATTGAAGTAAGTTTGTTCAGTCATGTATTAAAGTTATGAGACATATATTTTTATAGATTTAGGTAATAAAATTTGTCTGTTCATTCATTTGATAGTTTTCTTTGTGCCAGGATCTAATTGGGGAAAACGGCTTATTTATTGATTAGATTTTCACCCGACCTCAATTGTTAAGTCAAGGAGGAAGTGTCGAAATGAAACAAAAGAATAAATCTTTTGTGTATTTATCTTTTCATTTTGGGGTGTGTCTTGTGCCAGTATTAGATAAATCAAGTAAATAAAATATAAAGTGATATGGTACTTTAATCATCCAGTCATATATTTAATGTTTATTAATCAATTATCAATCATTAAATGTCTTTATTTTAGTCTGGGTCTACGTCTAAATAATATCAATCAATGACAGAAATTAAAACATTGTGTCATTTCTTGTAATTCAAGTGAAATATAGAGAAAAAAATATATTAAATGACTCAACGTCCATGTCAATGACTTGACATTTGATTTAATACAAAAGTACTTCACAGAAGCGGCTTGGTGAAAGCACTTGTACTGCTGTGTAGTAATCTAAAGCTGCTCTGGCCCCGGGCTCAAAGCGAACGAGGCGAATTAGGCCCTTCTGCTGCCGTCTCCGCCATTAAAAATGCACAACATGGAATTGGAGAAAAGGATTTGGATTGATACAAACGAGGGCTCAGGGATTAAACTGGAAAGAATAAGAGGTAATCTTGTCCATGAGGGCCGCCGCACATTTGATTCCAACCGAGTTCTCAGTCCAAGTCCCTAATTGCACTCCGGTTTGGTTCTACTGGTCCACTTGTGCCACAAACAAATGTTGGGCCCACTTGAAGCCAGGGAGGCGCTAATTGCATCGGGCCAGCACTGAGGAGCGCAACGCTGACGAAAATGCGCAGTCGTTTATTCCGGTGAGAGCGCGGCCAAATGAATCAATCAACAAAAGAATGCAATTGCGTCATAAATTGCGTGTGAATGCTGAAGAGCTCAACTGAGAAGCTGTGGGATTAATTACGGAAATATAATTACGTCAAATATCATTCATTGTTGTCGCGCCGGCCCAGGAAGGTCCTTTGTCATTCATTAAAATAAAAAAATTATATTATTATGTTACTTAACAGTATCATTGTGACACACACCTGTACATTTTGTTGTCTATTTTTCTTTAGTATGTTTTATTTTTATTTATTTTCATTTACTATAATTTATTGTTATTTATTTTCAGTATGTTTTATTTATTTATTTTTCATCTATTGTATTTGTTTTTATTTATTTTACTTATTTTTATTTATTTCTATTTTACTATATTTTATTTTTATTTATTTTTCTATTTTTATTCCTTTGGCTCAACTCCACTGTGTGCCAGCAGGTCCATGTGGAAATCCTTTCTCAATTTCTTATTTATTTCTATTTCTTTATTTCTAATTTATTTTTATTTATTTTTATTTACTATAATTTATTGTTATTTATTTTTAGTATGTTTTATTTTATTTTTTTATCTATTGTATTTGTTTTTATTTTACTTATTTTTATTTATTTCTCTTTTACGATATTTTATTTATATTTATTTTTCTATTTTTATTCCTTTGGCTCAACTCCACTGTGTTCCGGCAGGTCCATGTGGAAATCCTTTCTCAATTTCCCTTACCTGCCCAAATAAAGGTTAGGTAAATAAATTCTAAAGATTTCCCAGTCCTACAGGCTTCCTTGTAGTCTTTTGTTCTTGAGCTCTGACACGCAGTCATCCCAGCGATAAATTGTCTCAAAACAAGTTCCCAAATTGATGCCGCTCAGGTCGCCGCTCCCCCGTCGGCCGCGACCCATCACTCATTTTCCAATCTCGTTGCGGGAGTATCCATCACACTCGATGGCGCCGCTCAACTTTGGAGATGGTAACAGATTTTTAGCGGGATGGGTTTAATTCATCTTTTAATGAGACGTGGCTATCATCATTCTCGCAGAGAGAGGCTTTTTTTCTGATGTCGCCGTTCAATTTGTCTGCCGACGAGTCGCCGAACTGTCCAGTCTGGAATTCTCCCCGCACTTCCTGCCCCTCCCGATGGAGATATTTGCCTGGCAATACGAGATGATGTTATTCCACTTGCCAGCCTGAGGCGTCAGCTGTGTGTGTGTTGGACGTCTGTCAGAGACCCCCCCTCCAACAACAACCCCCCCTCCCCATCCCAACCAACTGGTTAAGGAATTCCGTGCCAGTCGCTTGGTGAGACCGGTCTCTGCTTCGTGTCCAAATTGATTGAGACTTTGGCACCCCTGAAGTAATCCGAGTGTGTCTTTTCCTCTTCAAATCATTATTTTGTTTTTCTCAAAACACCAAAATCAGTGCCTGAAAGCAATTTCACTTTGCTGACATGAAACTCCGCAGAGATATCGATCACGAGTCAAAATCTCAAGAGGCTATGCCTGAAAAGACTTTGAACCAGTCCGCATCAGAAATTCATAAAATCAATCCATCCATATTTTGACCCGGGGTCAGGTCTCAAGGGCGGCAACCTAAGCCGAGAATCCTGGACTTCCCACTTCATCTAAAACGCTGCCAGGTTTGCGAGAAACACTTCACCATGAAGAACGCAGGTCTGATGAAGTCACTAAATCTGGTCTTCCGAAGACTGTACTTCCTATGAACCCTCTTTGTAAATTAGAACAGCTGTGTACTTGTTCACCCCGCCTACTTTGATGCATTTCCAAAATGAATCTTGGCATATTTTCCCAGCCAAGGCTTCACTAAACACCAACTGATGAGTAATTGACAAGAACATCATTCGGGTATTCCTTGCAAAAGTATTTGTTGCCGTGACTGATGACAAAAACGGACAAAAGTGCCAATTGAGAATCGGCCACAGTGCGACTTTTGGGTCTGGTCCCAGTGGGACATGTCTGAGAGGCGTCCCGAGGCGTCCCAACCACATGATCCAGATCTCGATACCGAGGTGTAGCAGCCGTACTCCGAGCCGTTCCCGGATGACCGCCGATTTGCCCCCTTATCTCTAAGCGAGAGCCACGACATCCCGCGGACGAAACTAATTTTGGCGGCTTGTATCCCAGATCTTGTTCCTTCCGTCACAACCCCAAGCTTCCGATCACGGGTGAGAGTGTTAACGTAAATTGACTGATAAATCGAGCGCTTGGTTCCTTCTTTGCAATTATTACGGGCGCTGTATTGCTCTGCCGTGTCAAGGTTCTTTCGTGAAGCCGAGATGAATTTTTTTTTCCTCCAGATTGTGAAAGATGTCGTCCCTGACATAGAGACCTAAGTCACACTTAAAAAAAGAACTCGGTAGGATTCTTGTTGACGCAAGCAACGTACGCGTCGTGTAATTCATGCGAAGTTCTCCACGATGACGTTTCCATCGTGCCATTTGACAGTTAGCTGGCACAATAGAAATAAACAAGGCAAAGTACATCTCTCGAGGCCCGACTTGACCTGGAAGTAAGTGAGGAGCAATTACGACTCCAATTTCAAGGGCTTGGATGCCACAGAAGCCAGTTTGCTCTTTTCAAAGCAGGAAACCGGAGGATTGTTTGACATTGTGTCACACCGCAACCAGATATGTCCGACATTGTTCCATCGGGAACACCTCAGCGTGGCTTTAACGGCTCGGGGCGATTATGAAAAACCGGATTTACGCCGACACATTTCTACGGACACACCTGAATGCTCCGGGAACAGTTTTATGCGCCTCTCCCCGAGGAAACGTCTGCTTTAGGATTTTAAAAGCCCATTTCGCTCCACTGCCAGAGGCGAAATATTGTAGTTGAGCTGATTCGAGCCCAGGCAAAGATTGTAGACTTATTTATTGCTCTTTAGCTTGCGCAAGAATGCATTTAATAATATTATATTTTAAATTGCGTTCCTTTGTAAAGTTAATAATGCTGTATTTGGATCGACATAGCCGGCTTATAATGTCACCTAATGGAAATCGTAGTGGCCGTCTAGCCGCATTCGTAGACTTGAATACAATACGTGCGGTCTTCTCCTCTATTATTTGTTCAATATAGAAACGATTCTGCTTTTTATTATTGCACTGGCCAACACGGTCCCCATTTGAATGCAGAAGGACAAAGGGCAACTTTCCGAGACGAGCAACGAGACTGAAAGAGACGCCGCGTCAAATTCAGGAACTTGAATCAATTCTACCAGGAGCGGACGAATGAAGTTTTCTCCAGTTATATGTGCGGGCCAGAGTCTGTCTATAGTATTTAGTTAAAAAGCCACATGCCATTTTTCAAACACTCATGACGGCTTTGAATAAATTATGCTAACTTTTTTTTTTGTCCTTGTGCCAAACAGTGCATCTGCTGAATCGTAATGACCGGAGCGGCTGCAGAGTGCAGGCCAAGCAGCCTTTGGACAAAAAGATGATTTTTACAAAAAATATATCTAATTGTTTATAATGGAATTCAATTATATTTTATTTCATGAAGTAGCATTTTTTTTTAAAAACACAGCATGAATTTTATTTCTTAAGTTGTACGTATTATTAATCGTATGCAGTGATATTAGTTTGTTGACTTAGATTACATTTTATTATATTTTTACTCACAGCACACATTTTATTTTATTTTCACTTTACAAATATAGTGCATTTTCAATTTAATTTTTATAGATGTTTCCCTAGTCTATTGTTCAGTTAAACGTTTTTAGTTCATAAATCTGCTATAAAAAAGTCATATTTTAATCAATATGTTTTAATTCTTTGTCCTTTTGGGGACGGGTGATCACATAGCACTAATATAATTTTTAATTAAATGTATTACATTTATTTAATTAAATGTATGATATAGATTCGGGATGCAAATGCAATTAATTACCTTATTTGGAAATGCCCAGCCGGACAGTTGGCATCCAGTCAGGTGGCTCCCAGCATTCTTTTTATTCTGGTGAGGCAAAAAAATTATATATGTATAATAGAATGGAGCTGAAGAGCGAAAGAATCCATTTTGTGAAACAACACAGGGACATCAGCACATAGAAAAGCACACATTGAAAATCCTGATAGCCATTTGCATTTGGAATTTCCTTTGGGTTCTCCTGATTAGAGTAAAAACATTTTGCCATTTGAGCACATCTCCCAAGACGGCCGTCACTCTGCCAGGAAATTAATGTATTGATTGAGGATTTTTTAGTAAATCTGCCAATCATCTCTATGGCATAACTGAATCTGAGTGCGGAGGAGGGGGGGGGGCTTTGATTTATGCAAATGCTTCCATCAATGGCAGCACTAATAGAAACAACACAAACTGTTTTGCTTCAGCAAATTACATTAAACCCAAGCCAATGTGCCTTATTGAAACCAAATCGGATTTATCGTATTCATGGCGTGCTTCGAACAAATGTCAGCTCGTCCCCGATTCGTTTCTCTCGGTTTCGATTCAAGACATTTCCTGATTGGTGAAAAACGAGAAGGTAAAGTAAGAACGAATGATGTCGTCGGCGAGCACATCTGCTCGTCAGCGACTCCGCTGGAACCTGTCACATGCCCGGCAGGTTCCGGAAGCCAGGCAGATGGCGCGCGGCGCAATTAAGCCCCCGCCAAAAACCTCTCAATCAATCTCCGGGAGCTCCTGCATTGCGAGCATTTGTCCGTTCAACCAACGCGCCGCTCCGCCTTTTTTGTGTGAACCTTACTGGAGGCCAGCACAAGTGTTTCATTCACACCCAATTATTGTCAAGGGGATGCTATTACACGGCCCAAAGACAAAACGTAACGACAACAACAAAAAACTGAGCGCGAGACGTTCCTCTTTTGTTCTCGGCTTGTCTCGCGTAGCTCGCTTGATAAAAGAGAGGAAACACGATCGGGCATAACGGACAATGTGGACGCCGATTAGACCGGTCCAACTTTCAGTGCTTACTGTGTATTCGGAAACAGCCCATCAGCTGTTAACTAGTTGATACATTTATCATGTGCAGGAAAAAAATGAGGTTTTTTTTTTATTTAAAAAAAATCTAAAAAACTGACTGACTTTTCTTTCTGATATTTTCTTTTTCTTTTTAAAATTGAAAAATTATTTCATTTTCTTTCTTTCTTATTTGACCGGTCCAACTTTCAGTTCTTACTGTGTATTCGGAAACAGCCCATCAGCTGTTAACTAGTTGATATATTTATCATGTGCAGGAAAAAAATGAGTTTTTTTAATTAAAAGAATCTAAAAAACTGACTGACTTTTCTTTCTGATATTTTCTTTTTCTTTTTAAAATTGAGAAATTATTTCATTTTCTTTCTTTCTTATTTGACCGGTCCAACTTTCAGTTCTTACTGTGTATTCGGAAACAGCCCATCAGCTGTTAACTAGTTGCTATATTTATCAAGTGCAGGAAAAAAAATATATATATATATTTAATTTAAAAAAATCTAAAAAAAACCTGACTTTTCTTTCTGATATTTTCTTTTTCTTTTTAAAATTGACAAATTATTTCATTTTCTTTCTTTTTTATTTGGGGGTAAAATACCTTTAATTTTATTTATCGCATAAAAAAACATTTCTTCAAGATTTAATGCAAATATATCGTGTGTATGCAAGTTAAATTCTGAACAAACATGGGAATGATTTTTCGCCGCGTGTCTTTGCAGCCTGAAATAAAGCAGGTGCGCGTTTGACAAAAGCGGAAGAAATTTCGTCTGTCATCACGGGCTCACGTTGCATACCTATCAGCCGAATGTTTTTACACCGTCAATGAGATTAGCCATGTGTACTCTCCACCGAGCGTGTACATATTGAAGGGGGGGTTTAACCGAGCTCGACGGGAATACAAAAGCTGGCGCTGGTGACTAAATGTTTGCACGGGACAGATCAGGCGTGCCCCGCAACACCTGCATTCTGGGGAAAACACGTTTTTCCGGGAGGGAATTAGTGGGATTCTGATGAATGAACAAAGACAGACGTGAGTAACCCCGGCACCAATATACGGCTTATCTGCGGACTAAAGTTGCACAAAAGACGACTGATAAGCTCAGCAGAAGGAGGAATGGCGGAGAGAACGAAAAGGCCGGGTCAAGACGGCGCGGGGTCAGTTAAGCATTGACTAGAGCATAGTCGAGGATCTGTGTCATGTTTCTTATTAAGGCTCGGGGCGGTGAACGCAACGCTAAGCAGGGTGAAAGCAAGCCGTTGTGTTTGGTCTTTAAGGAAGGGTGATACTCACCGGCTTGTGTCCATGTGGCTAAAATTAGCTCATCTGTTAGCTTTTAACTAGGTGGTCTGCTACATTTCACTTCACATCTTACCGACGCTTCTTATGAATAATAAATATAATATGAAAGTAATTACCTTTGGCAGTTCAGGTTTACTTTCACACTAGATACACAACACAAAGATTTACACGTTATATATTTTTAAAAAATCCATGTTGCTTTAAAAACAGCCCCTCGCTAACCTTGCATTACGGTTAAACTTGAACACAAACAGTGAAGCAACACATGCAGACAGACAATGCAAAAATACCGACAGCCATGTTTTCTTAACCCTTTATCAAAGACAACTAATATAACAGCAACTTACTGAGTAGTAGTGAAAGAAGTCGAGTCTACTCTTGTTGTTTTTTTTGCATGACTCTACTGTACTGAACCCCCGGTGGCCAAAAAGGGTACACAAAAGATTTCCAAGTGAGTGTCAACTCGGCACAACAAAGTTTGGAGTGCTATTTTTGCTGATTATACAACAAAATCAAACATTTGTGTAATTGAGGAAGAAAGGCTGGAACAGATTAATGGCATTTCCATTCATTTCAACAAGGAAAAACGATTTGAGATACTGCTATGTGCCTTATTAAGAAAGACTATGTGGCTCCATCTTACTGAGGCTATTAATGTTATGCATCTTACTAATTTAAGCTTGTAGCCAAAGGAGGAAGTCTCTATTGAGCATTTTTGCTACTTCTCATGAATTTTTTTCAGAAAGTAACGAGCAACTGCCAGCGCGAGTCGAATATGAACAAAATTCCTCCCAGCTTGTCACATCGCATTGAAGCCGATGCGGCGTCAAGAAGTTGTCCTTCTTAAAGCCGCCGCCTCCGCAAAAAGCTTTCATTGAGGTTGCATACTTGCTTAAATACGCCATGACAGGGCAAGCTTGATTCACTCGACAGTGATGACGGAGAAGCGGAGCGAGAAAAGAAAGTCAACAGTGCATATTTCTCCTGAAAGGTAAAGTGTTAAGTTAGGCTACTCGGCGGGGACGTTGATCATCGGCCCGGCTCGCTCTATATATTGATTAAACCATCCATCACTTAAACGCTACAAGACATTATTTCTAATTAAAAAGTAAGTCATAAATTGCACTCTTTATTGCCAGACTGGGCTTGTAAATAAAACTTCAGGGGAGGGTGCAACCACATTGCAGCCTCCCCCCTGCGTCCTCCCGCGAAAAAAAAAAGGAGAAAAGGTTTGCGTACGGGAGAGATAAACAGATGCAAATCAATCATTTCTGCAGGCAGTTGTTTTTACAGCTATGGGAGCAGTAAAATTTAACAAATATGTAAATCGGATGTAAAAGGATGCCTGTGACTATGAGGTCATGTCAGCCAATCAGAAGCAGAGACATTAGTAAATACAATTTTGCAATTTCAGCACATCTTACTTTGCACCTTTAAAATCAAATTTCGCCACTGTAGTGCCTGACGCTCATTTTTAACGTAAAAAAATCCAGCGGAGGGCGGAACGAGGTTGCAGCCTCCCTCGTTCTCGCCCCGGCTTAGGGATATAATGAAAATAAAATATAAAAAAAAAAAATGTACAGACGGGTACGACGGTACCGTCGGGATACTTACGGCAGAGGTAAACAGATGCAAATCAATAATTTCCGCAGGTAGTTGTTTTTACGGCTTTGGGAGCAGGGGATTGAGCAAATATGGAAATTCAATGTTGGTACTGGGGGGGATGTAAAAAGGATCTTGACGGTGATGTATGATGATGAGGGGCTCATGAAACTGCGCCGACGCACTCCAGCAAGCCTCTTTTACCTGACAAACAACCGTTTTGCCAGCCGAGACGGGATTTAACGCAGTCTTTTTTTTTTCTGGTAGCCTCCGTCGTGTCCACCTCGCAGCAGAGGACACTTCACACCCGACAGCTTCTGATTACCGCTGCTTGTCAGGTAGCAAATTCAACAATAACCCACCCACCCCCCTCCCCCAAAGCCCCCACCACCGCGTTACCCGGTTGTGGCGGAGTGGCAGGCAATTTTTCGAGGGAAAGGATTTGGGATTTCTCACCTTAAAATGGAAACGGGGTGAAGGAAAATGAAAAAGAAGTCACGGGCGAGGCAAAGTATGTGCAATCATTATTCATCCGGCTTTAGTCGGTGGATTTTTTTCCACTTTATACTTGAGCTGGATGAAAAATGTTTTTCACCTGAAAGAAAGGCCATGGAGTCGTGTTAGGTTTCAAATTGTGGCCATGGACTTAGAAGTGAATTTGTCGACCGCTGCATTATGTTGCTAACCAAAACACCAGCACCTAACTATCTAGTCAGTCAGGCCTGACTCACAAAAAAGCTTATGAAATGTATCCTTGGTAGCCAATCAAACGCTGGAAGAAAGTTGATTTTGAAAAAAGCTCAAAATTAAAAAGTGTTTGACAAAGTACAAGCTCTCTGCAGGAATAAAAAAAAAATGCAGACTGAAATTTGGGAGGCTTCTCTGTCATGCATGGACCCACAAAAAAAGTCTAAAGATCCAAAGCTAAAAAAGAAACTGAAAGTTGAAAATGTTGCTTTGAAGCTGACATTTTGGTTTACGACCACACTATTTAATGCAACAAAATCAGCCAGTTTGAGTTTTCAACCTAAAATTTGGGAGGCATCTCAGTCATGTGATGTGTAGTAGACCCACAAAACAGGAAGCCATGCAGCCACTTTGCTCATCTTTCATTTTGAATGGCACAACTTTGCATGACTGCCCATAGAAGCCTCCAATTGTTAACCATAATACCCTACGAGGAAATTAAAATTTGCCTCATGTTATCTTAAAGCGGCACCATTTGTTTGCACATGGGGATTTCAGCCCAGGTGTCACCAAATCATGCAAAACAGGTCGTTTGCATTGAAAGGGAAACCTTTTCGCGGGCCCCCTAAGCATCAGTGTGCGCTCACCGATTTGAACGGCGCCCAGAGCCGCCGGGTCGCTTTGGTTACCCGGGCAACGGCAGCAGGCGAGGAAGCAGCGGGTCGCGTCGCACGGATACCGAGTCGAGCATCACAAGCCTTCTAAGTGACCATGTTTGTCTGAAGGCACACAGTGCTTAATGAAGAGCCACGCTCATAAAGACACATCAATGCGCAAAGTGGCGTTGCCGTGACAACAGCAGCCAGATGAAATTACGCTAGAGTTTGTCTGTCATTTGATCCCGATGAGCAAACTGTTGGTAATGGTTGTAAACGTGTTGTTAACATTTTGACTCAGGTGTCTTTGGCTACTTAAACTTGGCAGCAACGCCACACTGTGAGGTAATTTCAGCCGGTGAGATGACGAGAGAAAGTCAAGTTTGAAAAAAGCTCAAAGGCAAAAAGGATTTGACAAAGAACAAGCTCCTTGCAGGATTTTTTTTTTTAAAAAAAAAGCTTTTTTCTGCTGTCAGTACCCATTCATTTGATGTGTACCGTCAAGCAACAACTGTTCATGCTAGGCCCGACGCCGTTGTGTTAGCGTGCCGGCTGACTTGACTCGTCTTCCCGAGTGCCGGTATATATTACCGTCACAGTGTTGCCAACAATATTGACACGTCATCCAGAAATCAATCAAATTAATTAAAGATGCTAACAAAACTAATTAATTACACTGACAACGTGTTATACGGCGTTAGCAGCTAGCTAAGTGAGTGCAGTCTTTTTCAATGGCGGCTGATTTGGGCGAGGCGGGCGAGACATGTCGAGGACGAGACGTTGGCAAAAATTCGAAGCAGATTTACGGTGTCCTACCACTTTCGCTTTTATTCAAATGTTTTATTTTCACCTTGCGCCTAATGACATTACTCCTTCGTCAGCAACATTTCCCGCCCTTGCGCTTTCTTCTTTTTATTTTTTATTTTTGAAATGCAAATGAATTCACGTGTACTAATATGGGATTACCCCGGAATGCGTCTGCAGCCGAGCGTGGGTAGCCCCCCTCCGAAAGCCGCCAGCCCCCCGCGCTGTCGTGAAAACACAATACGAGCCCCCCGTTGACTTATCAAAAGAGCTGATATGGCATTTTCGCCCCCGGTGCCACTTTTTATGCCTTGTTCCCGTTGAATACGGCATCGTAAAAAAACAAGCATAAAACCTCAATGGTGGGCTCGGGGAGCAATGTAAACAATGTATGCGGCTAAAATATGCACGGCCACTGGGAAGGGAATGCGAAATATGGTATAGTTTGTGCGGGCCCAACCAAAGTTCCTACCTTGGCACGAGCTCGCCGCGTCAGTTGTCCGTCATCACCTTCCGCATCACCAAGCCACACCATCCATCCTAAAAAGCCCACACACAAAGAACAACTTTTCAAATGTTATATATTATTCAAACTGAGAATGTATCAAATGAATGTTATTGATAACTTCATCTGAGGAACAATTTTTAAATTTTGAGGAATAATTGTTTTTCTAGGGACCTAAATCAAATACAGCGATCCCTCGCTACTTCGCGTTTCGTTTATCACGGATTTTTTTTCCCCCAAATTAAAAAAAAACATTTAAAAGTCAAAATAAAACTTCTAAATTGAGGAAACATGTGTCTAACCTTTAGGACAATGTAGTATTGCTCCAAATGTTTGTTTACATTCCTTTAGAAGTACGTTTTCGCGTGTTGGCACGATCGCGAATTAGCATATTTGCTAACTCGTTAGCCTGCCCAGTACTTCTTGTTTAATTTAATGCTTCTTCTTATAAATACAAATATGTTAATATATATTTTTAAATAACTGTTTGTAAATTAAGTAATAATCTTTTTTTTTAATTTTTAGTTGTTATCATGTATTATTGGTCAAAGTTTAGATCCCAAACAGTTCAGGTCACACATTTGCGATGACATTTCTGTCACTGTTCCGAACAAAGTTACGAAAAATGCGTGTTTGTCTATTTTTTGGGGGTGGGGGCTTATTTTTGTTAGCAATTATGAAGTGAGGTCTTCATAAATCTGTGGCGGTTCCCGCAGCGGTGACAAAGCCGCCATGCGCCGCTTTGTAAATCCAGGTCGCATCGGCTTTTTAATGGCTGATTTATTGAGGCTCAACGGGGGTTCGGCGATGGGCCTGAGCGACAAAGAGCCTGTTTTAAAGTGCATTAGCGCCACGCAGTAAATATCCCGTACGGCATATTAGCATTTTAATGGCGGCCATCCACACTCACCTTTCAGGGGCCGTGTTGTTTTCCCCTCACTATGTCCGCATTAGTGTCGGGCCGTCTCGCCGTTATCACTTGTAGTTTCTATGACTAACTGATGTCTTAAAAAAAAGCTCAAGTGGCGTCTGTAAATCTGAGCTCCTGAGTTTTTTAAGAGCGCAAATACTGCAAACCGGCACACAATTTCTTCCCAAAGGGTTTTTTTTTTTTAGTCATGAACTCAAATGACATTTGTAAAGATGACAGTGGCTGTGTTGATTTTGATTAAAAAAAAAAAAAAAGAGAGTAAAAGTCCAAAGTGCACACACAGTTTCTCAGAAAACTGCTTTGGTGAGTTATATTTGTTTTCCTAAATGTGTAACTTAGTAAATTGAGACCAGATGTGGCATCAGTAAAGCTGAATTTCTAACCTGTTTGAAAATGTAATTTAAAAAAAAAAAATCACAGCAGGGTTTTTTGAATCTTGTTTGTTTTACTTGATGTACATTATGTCTACAAGTGAAGCTAAAATATACACTGGCACTTTAAAGTCTCTTCGTTCATTTTAAATAAATACATTACTCATGTCAAATAGACTGAAAATGAAACGTAAAGAAATAATTCAAAGTCAAGCATGAACAATCTTCCAACAAAAGTCGCTATTCAGTGACACGAATAAACAACAGGTCAACACAGACAAGAAATAAAGTTTTTTTTGCTTTTTTAAAGAAAAGTGTGTATTTATTCTCTGCAGTGTAGCAGAAAATTTACGCCATTCACCCGCTCAATACTCTAAAAGCCTTTTCCGCATCAAGGACACAACATAGTCAAACTATCAAGATGAAAAGAAGCACGGACTACTCAGGCAAACATTCATACGGCCTCCGGGCAAAAATTGCAAATATTCCTTTTCCGGGGTGCCTCCCATCACGAAGCTCTCGTCAGGAAACTCGGGAAATGTAAAAACATACGAGAACATATGAGAACGCGCCGTGTGGCCGATCCCGGTCGAGAGCCTGCCGTGCGTTTCTCTATAAAAGCATTTACTGAGCCATAAGCACCGCGGGCCTGCCGAAAGCTCATCAAAGTGTGGCTTATTTTATCAGCCGAGTGGAAAATGTGCTGAGAGTCGGGCGGCGGTGGCGGAAGGCGAACGCCAAGCGGGGGGGCATCTCGTCGGTGTGAGCAACAAAGTGAGTATTGGCGGCCGCTTCCGACTAAAGGCACAAGTGGGCCAAAAGAAACAACCCTGTTGAAGCCACACGGTAATTGACAGGTTGGTGTGATTCAAAGTAAACGCAGAGCATCCTAACAATCCCATAATGCAGGAAAATAGCTTTGAATAGTGGCCATAATGGCCACCTGAATATAGGCCACAACAGCTAACATTCGAGGAAAATCTTGTTTTGTTCATATATAAGCCGCACTGGACTATAAGACTCAGGTGTTTTAATGTTTCATTTCAATATGGAAGAGAATATGCACAAATCATACAATATCATAAAAAGTATGAGAGATTCATAGCAGGGTTCAAAGCTTGTGCAAAAAGTAGCGGCTTATAGTACGGAAAATACGGTAGTTCTTGTAAAGATACAACTTGATTTTCAGAGTGTGACTATTCTCATATATCCAGAACTTATAACTTCCATCCATCCATCCATTTTCTATAACTTGAAATTTGTTTTTGCAATTTTTCTGGGCATTTTTCTCCTCGCAAAGTAGAACAATTTTTTTTTTTGCATTTTTTTTTTTTTTCCCACAAAACTGACTAATTTTTTTTCTGCAAATGTTCTTGCAAATCTATGCCGATTTCTTGGGGCATTTTTCCTCCCCGCAAAATTATGACTAATATTTGTTTTTGCATTTTTTTCCTAGCAAACCTATGGCTATTTTATTTTGCCATTTTTTCCCCGCAAAGCTATGCCATTTTTTTTCTCGCAATTTTCTCCTCGCAAATCTATGACAATCTTGAGAGGCTTATTTTTCTCCTCGCAAATCTATGACAAAATGTGAATCTTGAGTCTTTTGAATTATAAAGCCACAAGTTCATTCTTATTAAATTCCGACTTGCGTCCTATAACTGTTATTCATCTCATAAAATTGAGACGGGCCTCTAAAGTAAAGACTCCTTTTTCCCGCAACTTCATTTTTTCGCCCATGTGTAACACACTCAGTCACCGATGGCTCCTTTCTAAAACAAGATGTCAAAACTGAGCACACACGCCGTTTATCGTGGCTGCGGAATATTATTATGCGAGTCACATTTGTCTTTATTTGGAATACGTGCATACCCGAGCACTGTGATCAACCTTGTAGAAGAACATAAAAGTCAATAGAGGGGAAAATTGTACAGGTGACACGAGTGGGGACTTGACACCCGAGGTCCTCCTTGACGTGATGTGGGGGATGGGGAGGAGGTGCACGTCATACGCATGTACAATAAACATTCGACTTTTGGCAGCGTTTGTTCCGCCGAAGGTCGGGGGTCAAGGCCGTTCGGATACGGGCCAAGACGGGGGAGGACGCACTCCACACGAGTACTGCGAGACGAGGATTAGTATCGTCGGGCTGGTGAGTCATGCAAGTGCTCTCCATATGTGTAGTTAGACACACACACACACACACACACACACACACACACACACACACACACACACACACACACACACACACACACACACACACACAAAAGTGATTAAGAGCAAATAAAGTCTGGAAGCAAAGACTTTAAGATTAAGCCAGCAAAATGCCAGAAAACACAGACAGGCAGCGATAGACTTGTTATCACTTAAGCACGCAATAAAACACTCCTGCAATTAAGTCATAGGAGGGCGAAAATAAAGTTGTTATTGAATGGGAACAAAGTCCAAATGTGAGATTTATAAGAATATAATTGTAGTATTAAAAGAAGAATGTTGCCATCCGAGCCGCGAAAGGAAATTCTTTTATAATGACATCATCTTCGGGATCGCAATTACAGCCTTGACTTCATTGGTATGATGCCCACAAATTAATTTTTGTTCATGTATAACTTTATTATGGAAAAATCACGAATTATTTTGATTTAAAAAATTACTTAATTTGGGTAAAAATTAGATTTTTTTTCATCTTATAAAATTCTGATTTGTACTCGACTTTTTTCTTGTTGTCAAAGTATGACTTTCCTTTATTTTTATGAATCTATGACTTAGAATATTCTTTTTTAGAAAAACACTGCAACATTGTTGCAAAAGTATGACTTCATTTTTTTTAAAGCCTCCCTCAACTTCCTCCGTGTCAACATTACGACATTATTAAACCGCATCTTAATTCTCATAAAAGCCACAGCTTCATGCTTGACAAAGTATGACTTCAATATTGCAAAGCCGCAACTTCATTCTTGTAAAAGTACAACTTTTATCTCATAAAATTAATATTTATTAAGACAATGCAACAACTTTATTCTTGTAAAGTCTCAACTTCATTGTGGAAAAAAAAATTATGACTACCATCTAGCAACAAACGACAATATAATAAAATTGTAAAATTAGCCCCGCCCCCTCAACCCCCACTTTTTCTCCTTCTCACAAGGCTTCTGTGATATCTCGGTTGTCTCCTTCTGCGTCTGAATAGCCGCATTGTGCTTTTGCTTATTCCAAATGTGCGGACCTTTCAGGCTCTCCGCACACACCTGTCAAGCCATGTCCTTGCCGCCTCGGACCCCCTCCCCCTCCCACCGGCGAAACACATGCTTATTGAGCCCACGCGTTCCAGCACACACAGGTAAAATCAAATAAACACACGTACACACAGGCTTTATTGGAAACACACGCCGGTGGCACCCTCCCATCGCCAAGGATGTGCCTCCGAACTTGCCTGGGGTCAAATTGCACGCGGAGTGGGGGTCAGGATTGCGGTAGGGGACGGGGGGGGGCGAACGAGGGCACACACACACCAGCGGAAAACACAATTCAGAAGTAAACGACTCGTAACTCGAGCCAGACTTTAAATCGTTTGCAGATTGTCTGCCTCGTGGCGGGCTCATATCGAGTGAGTCATGCCATCAGAAAGCAAATGCCTCCCGCAAAGAAAAGCCGTATCTCCATTCATACCGCCGCACTGAGGCAGATGACTACTGAATTTAAGTCAGTTAAATGAGGCCACAAGAAGATACAATTGTCAGGGAACAAAGTAGGAATATGAGGGAATTGTACTGAATTTACTGGACTGACGTTGCAATTTTAAAAGTAAAAAAAAACAGACACATGAAGGACCTTAATCCCTAACACAAACTTGAAGCCACCAAAAATAACACCTAATAAAACCTAACCTAATCCTAACTGGTCAATTACCGTATTTTCCGGACTATAAGGCGCACTGGACTATAAGGCGCACCTTCAATGAATGGCCCATTTTAAAACTTTGTCCTTATATAAGGCGCACCGGACTATAAGGCACACCATTAATGCATCATGTCCGATCTTTAATCCAAATCTAATCATTCTCCATTTTATCTTTTTTATTTCAACTTCAGACACAACAAATTACTTTATAATCACAAAATAATGATCCATAGTCTTTTTGATTCATGATTCATAGTCTTCAGCGGGCCACTTATGATTGATTTCATGACACAATGCTTCGGGCCAGTTTAAATTTAGGAATTTGGTCCATATATAAGGCGCACCGGACTATAAGGCGCACTGTCGGCTTTTGAGAAAATTTTGGGTTTTTAGGTGCGCCTTATAGTCCGGAAAATGCGGTAACCTAATCCTAACTAACCCATAAAATCAATCCTACCCTAACCCACAAACCAAAAACTAATCAAACCCTAAACTGAACCATAACCCTAAACTCAAGCCAAATCAATCTACAGTCCACCACCCCCACAAAAAACAAATCCCAACAAACAACCGCCAAGCACAGTCTGATGAAACAGCTGAACTGCGGAGCAATGACTTACCGACAGCATTTAAACCCAAAATACTGCCACCGTGAAGAAAAACGGAGCCTTCCTTTCAGACATAAATCTATCCGGCAGTTCATGTATCAGAGACCAATAGCGCGCCAACGTCTTTGTTGAAATGTAATAAGCAATTGTGGCGAGACCCAAATTAATGATACATGAGTTGTGGATAGTCGTACTTAATGATGTCACCGTTCGGACACTAACCTTTAAACCTCTCGACTTGCTTGCGGGCCGCAATGTCCGTTTCTGCGTGGAGTGCATCGGAGATAACCTTCACCTACATATGCTGGCTGTTTCATACAACACACGGGAGCGCAGCGCCGATGAAACCTCCCGAGGCCTCAAGGCTATCTGTCCACTAAATCATATTTGTAGATTCATATTAAACACGCAGCCCCGAGGAGAAAGTCGGAGGGAGCGGCGGCACGGAATGATAGGCATCGGCGTACCGCGGGAAAGTCCACGCCGCATTACTACATGCTAGGGCAGCATTTTGACAGCATCTGCTTTCAAGTAACGAGGAGAATCATGTTGTGTTTGAATAAAACACGAGGCCAAACAACAACCCGGATTGGCTCGACGAAATCTGGATAGCAACAACCGACGGAATTGTCCGTTGAATTGGGATCATTAGATTAGATTCAGTCATGTTCTTGTCAAGGAAAAATTTGTATTTTTCGAAAGCGGTTTTATAGTGAAGAACAAAAACTGATGGACGAGCGGCTAAGCGCAAAGTTCTGGACTCTAGTGAACCAACACCCCTCGTGGAATCCTGATCCCAATCCTGACGCTAAACCAAATTCCAGAGTTAAAATAATAATCTTCTATATGGTGGAATTTTGTATTCTTGACTGATTGTAGCCTAGCTTGACTCTAACCGCAGGAATGTTTCTTGAAATATTTAAACCTATTATGGTTTGGTGTGTTGCTTTTCTTAGGGTCATCTTGGGATCAGGACACCTGAGTCAAATTTCACCAGAATCCAGTAAATGAATTCATTCCAACAATCTATTGAAGATAACCCCCCGTTGCGCACAACATATGTTGGCAGTCAGCATATTTCCAAGTCTATCTAACCTGCTCGGGAAATGAGATTTCGGAATGAGGTTTACCGGGTCATGGGATGAGTTTGGCATATTTTGCATTCCATTAAAGTTGTATGTGAAAACAAATTGTCGCCGTGCGTTAACAGACGCGGCGAGACAGATGGCCACCGGAGTGGGGTTTCTTCTGCATGACCAATTGGCGCATCTGCTGGTGTGACTGCGCGGGACTGGCGGTCAGGGGAAGTTCTCAAGAAAACAGTCGGCGATGTCGTCGGAAAACAAACAAACAAAAGCCACGCTGGCGTCTGTTTCTTAAGCGACGGATCGTGTCGAGGAACCTGCAAGGTGGTGAGGACACAATCGGATTAGAGGTTGACAAGAGGTTGAAGGAAATGAAACTTAACCTTACCAACTAACCCATATGTGTCAAATTCAAGTCTCAGGGGCCAGATACGGCCCGCCACATCATTTTATGTGGTCCGCAAAGACAAATTTTGCATCGACTAGTTATTCATCGGTTTGTAGCCTATACTGTAAATAGAAGACGTTGACAATCATACTGGCCCTCCGAGGGAAACTATAACGACAATGCGGCCCGCGACAAAAATGAGTACGACACCCCTGAACTAACCCTAAGTCTAAACATATCCGACTCTACGGTGGCACGGCCCAGAGGCCTTGTCATCGCCGCTTCAGGCAGTCGTGCCAAAGATGTCCGAAGCAAAAGACACCAAATTAGTCTCAAGGTGAAGTGTTTGGGTAGCCTCTCTCCAGATGTGCCGCCGTTCCTTTTCATTTCGATGGCATTTCCTAATTGGATGTGAGGGAGGTTTGACGCACATGCTGTCCCCATGTAAACGGGGTTGGAGGATGGAGGGGAGGGCAAAGCCCCCTCGGAGCCCTCCTCCCTGTTTGCCTGCAGTGCAGCGATAGAGAAGGTTACAATAGTCTCTCCCTGCCTGCCTGCAGTATATCCACAAACGCAAAGAGGGCAAAATCAATGCGTAGAAATCGCTTCATTCCTGCTCAATTTCATCCCGCCAGTATAATTAAAAACGTCTTCCGAATTAGATCTCCCTTGGGGTCGTTATGACATCATGTATGCAGATATTTCCAGCCCTGATCATCGCGTCGGGATAGCTACTGTACGCTAATTAGACGCAATGCTAGCGTCGGAATTGAAAAGTTTCATCCATCAAAAGCCACACGTAAGGCTTGTTAGCATTTTACGTAACTTTCAGCAATGATAACGCTAAACGTCAGGCATAAATTAGCAAATTACCTGTGTTAGGGCAGGACAAATTATTTCTGCTACGCCACAACTGCGGAAAAAACTCTCCAGCTGTGTTCCGGCACAAAGCTGGCTGGCCGCGCCGGGGCCCAAAACATAAACAAGATTACAGGAGCCTGGCCTTTAGCGGCGCTCATTAGCGACACCTTGGCTAAATGCAACACTGGTGCCGAGTTGCCAGAAGTGGCGACTTGGGAGACAATTCAGGAAACGCCTGAATAGATAAGGAATAAAAAAGGAACAAAGCAATTCTTGTTGTCTTTGCCAATCAATGACGGGCTGTTCATTAGGCGGGCTCGTTCTGCACTGGGAATTCAAAGAAAACCCAACAATGGAGTTTACAGATAACTCCGGCATTCGACTGGCCGCAACGACGCTAACCTTATTAATCATTACGGGCAGAAATTCCATAAAGAGTTGACCTATATTGACCCGCTCATCGTTGTTTGGCATGCATGGCAGTCGATGCGCTAGCCGACGCCTGTTAGCTCTCCGCCGGGCTGACTTTTAACAACATTTATTATGTATGAGAGGGTAAAAGGGGTCCATGAGAAGATTATAAAAGCTTAACATTTTGATGAGATTAATCCCCCTATCAATCGTCGCCTCGCATACAATAGTGAGCTAATTACGGCGCAGCGGTCTGCGAGCAAATAACATTTATATCATCGCTTCTGAGAATCATAAAAAGATATACATTTATATCATGGCTTTCTATGGAGGAGTAAAAGGCTGCCGGGGGACGCGGCTTGAAGATGGAAAAGGGGCGATCAGACAAGTCAAATCTGACCGTTTGTCATTCGGATCTCCGCTGTGATGAATGGACGCCGTATAGAATAACTCAAACTGTCGGATTTACGCTATGGCGAGTATTCTAAAGACCAGTGTGAGTTGTAAAGCTAAGAAATACCAACTGAACCCCGTTCTAACCCCAAATATCAACACTAAACACAACTAGCATTAGCTATCTTTATGCTAACCATACAGTTCAGGTGTCAAAGTCAAGGCCCGCGGGCCAGATACATCATTTTATTTGGCCCGCGAAAACAAATTGTGGATCAAATTCGGGTGTCCTTATTAGAATTGCAAATTGTCTTCACTTTTAAAAAAAAATATATTTTTTAATTTTGACCAGTTTTTACTAGTCTGAGTTATTTGTCGGTTTGTTTTGTAGCTTATACTGTATTTAATATGAGGTGCTCATACATTTATTTGGGTTGACAGTCATAATGGCCCTCCGAAAGAAACTATGACTACAATTTGGCCCACGAAAAAAATGAGTTTGACACCCCTGCCATACAGTAACCCTAACTTCTGGCTCGAACCAACCACTTACCCTAAACCTAATCTTAACCCTAACTCAGTTCTTATGAAATGACAAAACTCTGAACAAGAAGGACGGGAGGCCAGTAGCGCAATATTAGAATGCAGAAACCGGCACTAATTGTGATATTGTTGTGCGTTCCTGCCAACTTCAAGGTAGATTCTCTGGTACTTTGAAGAACGTTCAAAATCCTCCGACTATGGGAGTAAAATATTGCGCTTTCTCTTTACCTGCACGACTGTGTCGTCGTGTGTGCTGCTTATTATTTGGCTGAACGAGCTGCGGCGGCACTCGTGGGGCAGCGTTTTGACATCATGACTGATTACAGTCTTGCGGCGACCAACTTAAGAAACAGTTGCCAGTCGTCATTGCATCGCCCCAATGCTTTTCCTCATTGAGATTAGTCAATATTACACATTGTGAGGGTTGACCATAAATTGAAAAGCAGATATTCGTAATGACATGTTGTCGCTCAGGTGTCAGGTAGTGAACCAAAACGAATCATACAAATTTCCTGTTGGACCTCAGAGACCTCATCGCTGATTGTGGTTTTTAAACCGGTAGAGGAAGGAGATTATTTTTCTCAGCCTTTGTTGTTGTTTTGTTTGAAAGGTAGCAACACTGACCCTGTCCCAACGCAAGGCCCGAACGACAGGCGGCTATAAAGCTCACAGAACAATCCGAGTCTACGGCCGGCGTGCGCGGACAAACAAAAGACGTCAGCACTTTTCAAAACGCCAGCTCCCAGGCAGTCAATTAGTTCCAAGGTGAGGCGAAACCGTGCGGTCCTTTAAGCGGCTTTGCTCCACTGGGGCGCCGCGTCAATGCCAGCGTCCCCACTATCAAGCTGACAAAGGGCTGGCGGGGGATGTTTATTTTTCGCCGAGAGATCCCGCAGCTCAGCACGTGTGACCAGAACAGCAGGCGTGTGAAATGTTTTTTTTTTTGTATAATCTTTCGCCCCTTCTCGACGAAAACGGCGCCCCGCACAATCCAATCCGAGGCTATTGATTAGTAGAATCAATTTTCTCCGAGTCAAAAGCGCTGCAATTCATTCGGAAGCTACAAGTGGAATCAGATTCTGATAAACTCGACAAATGCGTCCTCCTTTAATGCATTTCAAACGCAACTGGGTTTAATTAAAGCCAGAAGAAAGGGCGTCACGTAACGCCAGTTCCATTGTGGCGTTATCCACCTGCGTGAAAACCTTTTAATTACCTGCCCGCTGAGACACTCCCGCGTTCGTTAAATCTTCTCAAGTATGAATGGGAGAGCCCTATTTCCATTTAAGGGGACATTCAGCGGCTTGTGTAATCATTTGGAATGCTTTTAAGGTCAGCGAGAAAGTCGTCATTTGTCAACGTGGGTGAGAAAAATGTTAGCGTGGGTTCCAACGGGCACGGCCTAACGGGTTGGACTTTTGTAATCACGCTAATGTGATGAAAAAAGGCAAATACGGCGTTTGTCACGTCTCTAATTTGCCGATTCCGTAGCTGATATTTACAAATACGGGCGCCCGGCTTCAGCTCTCGTTGCCGGGGCAATTAGTGGTCAGATCAGGAGGTCCCGACGGTTTGGGGAGGGAGGCATAAATACGAAGCAACGTTTCCATTCATTTGTATGCGGCTGCAGGTGCGCCACCTTATTTTGCATTCAGGCCCAAACCTGCCTCCCAAACAGGCCATAAATTAACTTCCCTTAGAGCGCCAGTCGCCGAGAAGCATTGCATCTTTGTTTCATTTCGCCTCTGTGGTCGGAGGTTGGCGATACAAAAAAAAAGGAAGAGAAAAGGTCAGCGATATTGCCCGGAAAAGTAAACATGCGGAAAATGCATGCGGACACATTTATCAGACTTCAAGGCTCATAAAGAGCTTGATGGACGACGGCTTTGTCACTTTGATCGCTTTTGGATACCCTCTAATGCTACCTACGCCGTTAAATGCGAGGCTGACATTTTTGGGGGGGCTATACCCTCCTGTCATATCGTGAATAACAACCTCTGATGATTTTTGAGCAAAGTGTTTCGACTCATCTAGGGAAAACAAAGTACCCGGCGGGTAATTAAAACAGCAGCCTGTGACATTCCAAATATATACTTGACCAAAAAAAAAAAAAACGCTCGATGACACCACTATCGACCGAGTCGGTTCCGAGTGACTCGCGAATGTAACAATGGATATTTAATTAGCAGCGCAAGCCGATTTCATGGTCAACCGGCAGTCTCATTCGACAGCATACTAAACGTTGAGCAAGTCAAGAGGTCCTTCAACATCTCTCATACTTGTCATAGTGTGCAGAAGCAGCCGATGCACACGCCGGAAAAAAAAACGTTTCTGCCTGTTTCCATCTTGCTTAATATCCGCAACGTCGCTCAGTGAAATGCAGAAATGATGGCGTCATAAAAATGAGTTCAGTTAGATTTCTGCAACTCCAGATGTATTTTTTTTTATATATAATTTGAATTTCCAACACCTTTGATAAGCCTCGATCAAACATCCCAAAAGCAACATTCGGTATCGTCATAGCCATAAATAAAAACAAACTCGTCACTCTGACAGACTTTTGAAACCTGTCTGGCATCTCACTCAGCGTTGCCAATGATTAGATATAAATAGAAAGGATTTGTCAAAAGCAATGCCAGAAGGGAAATTTGTATTCTAATGATAATTTCAAGGCTATATTTACTTTTTACGTTTCCAGATTGGGCTGAGCTAAACAGGCCAATGGGCTCGTTGGGATGTTGCACATTCCCTGCAGGAAAGAGGCTTACTGCGCTGGTTGCCATGGTGACCCACTTGTTTGCTGGAATCCCAAGCTCCTTGGAAAGCTTTTTAGGAGGCCAAACATGCTTGGAGATTTATTTGGTATACTGAAAGGAAAACTAAAAAATCTAAGAGATGGGAGAAAAGACTCTAATGCTGCTTATTTTCGGCTGAAAAGGATGACTCATAGGGAGACGCCTATCATGGGAGCGTGAAAGTTGGGAGGACTGACAGACAGAAGAAAAATGTTAGTGGGGGGGGCGATAAAACGCCTCAGGGCAGATGTATGAACGGACTTTTTGGAGCTGATTTATTGGATTGGACATGTTTTTTTAAACACGCCCGGAAATGGCTAACGACTACTACGTCATGTGTTGTCCTCGCACCAAGTTTGAGATTGTCCTTGGAGCTTCGATGCGTTGAATCTAGTAACGCCTCCGAAAGTCAATTGAGGTCAAGATGGGCCTATTAAATCTTCTCTGCTATAGAATCCTGAAGATGAGTTTAGAAAACTACTAACCCAAAATAGGTTGCTTCAAACTTCAAGTCATTTTTGGGTTTTAAACTTTTTTTTTTTGTGGATCTTCTTATGATTGAGATACCACAAAATCTGTAAGTTTGTCTTTGAAGGACCCCTGGAAATACCCAAATTAACCTTTTCAGAACTGGGCTGCTTCAAAAGACAGAATTCCTGAGTGTTTTGAGGGGTATACATTATTGAAATTTTTTTTTTGGGGGGGGTCTACTCACAATAGAAATGCCTTGCATTTTTTTAAATCAAATCGATTTTTAGGGCTGAATTTTTATTGCTAAATTCTAGACAGTGTGATAGATTCAAAATGGCCTCTTCAATCTCAGACCGCCTATCTTTACGTTTATGGCTTCTTGAGACTTTTTTGTGGGTCCACTTGCGATAGACATGCCTACCAAATTTCATCTCGTCAAATCAAACTGGAACTGGGGATGATTAATTTTTGTTAAGATTCTACGAGCCAAATTGGCTAAACAATAAAGCCAGCATTCTTTGGTGTTTCAGGGCGTGGCTTATTGAGATTTTTTTTTTTTGTGGGTCTACCGATTTGATGTTAATCGTGAAATTACCTTAGGGGTCTGAATTATTCATCGCAAGATATTTAGAGGTTTTTTTTGTTTCATCATCAAACTTCTTCGCTATACTCGGACCACATGCTACAACCACAACTTAAATTTTTGCCGCACATTAATATACGTGGTTCAAATTTGGTAGCAATAGGACAAAATCACTAGAACGTTTCCTTTGGCAGCATTGAAAAACTCTGAAAATGTCTATTGAGCTACTGCAAATAAACACAACAAACCAATTTCAGTAGAGCCTTCGGACCACAATCTGTGGGCCTCATCACACGAGACCCAAAAGAACATTTTTCTTTTCTATCAGAGATAGCGCAAAAAAACTATTTACCCGTATTAGTGCTGCTGAACTGTCACTGGGGAGCGACTGAAGTGTTTGAAAGAAATGTTGACAAAATGGATACGCGTGTTGTCTCCTCAAGGAGACGGGTTCACTTTGCCGCTTATCAAATGTTGCCCAATTTTTGCACCACAAATAGATTCAATTCTTCACCTTAATACATAAAGCACATTTCTAATTGTCTTGATCAATGAGTTCCCATTAAGGATTTGATGCGTTGAAACAAATATGACAACATCAGGCCCACATTGCGTTAAAATACAAAAGATGTCACCTCACTTTGTATCAAAGTAAAGATGTCCTACTGTAAACATTTGAGTCCATTATCAGACTTTTCGCCCTATAGAAATAAAGTCAAAGGTTTTGCCTTTTAACTGAGCGCTTTACAAGCAACTTGCACTTCATGCAGATTATCAGATGTTAACAGATGGTCCTCACTTTCCTCCCGTAAAGCCTCCGTAGTGATGGAACACCAATGAATCCTCACCAATCATCAAATTTGCAAATTTCACTGAACGCACCGGCGGCCCACCTTAATGGCAATTAGAGGAAGAAGAAGGGCAACGCGTCGCTGGCTGGCACACTCACCGCGTCCTCCCGATTGTAAGCGGCGAGCTCCGAATGGGAATCCAAAACGAGGTCGATATCCAGCTCCGGTGGGGGGTGCGTCGCATCCACGCGCCTTACATCCCACGTGCCTCATAAAATAGTAATTACAATTGGAAAAAGGATATCCGGATTTAATTTTTATTTCTTTATTTTGTCCACAAACCGCGCGTCTTACAGAACGAAGCGCATTGTGTGCACCGGCCGAGTCGTACCCAGGATAGACTGAGAGAGAAAGAGAGAGAGAGCGAGAGAAGTGAATGTGGGAGGGAAGAAACGCGCACATAGTGGTTGTGGATTGCCGCTCTGGCCATATGCGAGGGCGCCACCTAGCAGCAAACATGAGACATGCGCCATCGGCGGCCTCTGCACTGCTCAATTGCACCGTCTGCATTGTTCGTGTTCTTCACGTGACAATGCAAGGACAAGAATATATATATATATTAGAAATATATATATATAATAAAATCAATATATATATATTTTTTGAATTTGACAAGAATATAAATTTATATCATATATATATATATATATATATATATATATATATATATATATATATATATATATATATATATATATATATATATATATATATAAAACCTGATCATGTGTTTCGTCTCTACCGCTACTAGTGGCACTTGTCTTTGTCCTTGTCTTTTATTTATCCATTTTTACATTTGGCACTTGTCTCTTTATTCTTGCACTCTTGTACGCTGCTGTGACAAGTAAATTTCCCCGCTGAGGAATGAATAAAGATCTATCATCATCATCATCATATATATATATTTATTTTTGGATCGCACAATCGTGCAAGTCGTGTCTGCCCACACTGGACGTTACATCACCGCGCCCACCCAACACCAAAATGGAATGAAAGACGCCCATACCGTCACGAACCAGCAGCATCCACCTCAACACCGGGATGCTTTCCAAGAAACCAAATCTGAAAAATAATTGCTTTTCAAGAGACCCCCCCAAAAGAGCATATAACTTTAACATTGCATTTTCAAAGAAAGCAAGACATTGTCACCACTCAACACCCACATGTGTGGACTGGCCATTAATATACGTAGATTTGTGAACAATATGTAATTTACTAAGTTGTGACATAAATTTTAAAAAAAAAAAGAGGTTTCTACCAGAGGCCTGCAATATTATACAGTTTTATTATTTCCATCCACCCATTTTCCGAACCCCTTAGTCTCACTAGAGTTGCAGATGTACTGGAACCAGATACAACTTTAAAAAGCAAAGTTTGTGATTCTTACTCAGAAAAACAACATTGATTTGTACGCATTTAAAAAAAAAAAGTATGTGCCAGTAAATGTACCTGTGTAATTGCCAATGACAGTACATGTTGGTGTCAAGGCCTTGCAGCATTGGGACAAATGAGATTTTTAGTGTTAGTGATAGTGATCTAATGCCGTCACAGGGCTTTTATTGCATGTCAGCCTTTTGTGAATATTGACTGATTCGCTGGCGATGAATCAAACGACCAGGCGGACAACCGCGCCGGCGTCGCCACTTTAATTCAATCATCGCCGTAGACATATTGAGCTCGCAAACCTCGGGGGCACGTCTTTATTGCATCATATGACTTCATGCACTTAACTGCTAGTCGTTCTCCCGAGGAGGATAGCGTGCGGAATAAGTCATTCACGTGCAAAAGACGGATGTCATTTTGGGAGTATTGATGATACTAAGTAAGCCATTATCGGAGGTGTAGCAAATTGTCTTCAAAGTTGACAGGCGGTGACATTTTGTCAGCGCTCGGGTGATATTTAGGGATTTTAATAGCGTAGAGCAGGCCTCGTTATTCTCCACATCATGACAAGAATCGTTTCATAGGCACACTTGAAATTGCACCAGTTTGGTTTTGGCACGTATAAAGTATGTTTAACAGATAAAGCCACCTTATAAAAGAATCTAAAAAATTTCAACAATGACAAAAATGCAAAAATAGGAGAAAAAACAAACACTGATCACTGACAAAACCAACAAAAAAAAGATAGGGTCAAAAGTCAATATTGGGGGGGTGAAGATTAACATTCATAAAATGGATGGATGGATTAATAATAAAGTAGTACATTTCCTTTGGTGTCACACTAAAACGGATTGCTAGTGCTTTGAGTCACGAGCGCGGTCGACTCAACTCGTAAGTCAAAGCGCACCACCACAGACTTTGCAGAGAGCGAAGGCCGCCACTAGGGGGGGCCTTAACCCTAGAAACTCAACCCTCCGCCCCTGCTGGTGCGCTTTTCTCCGAGTGGAGCGGCCGCGCAGGATCGGGTTACGCTACGCCCCCTTTGTTTATTAAGACCGGGTCAGTGCGCCGTTAGCCGCGGGACAACGCGAACTCGCATTGGATACCGTCCGCTGGGGAAGGGCAGCTTCATGTAAGTAGATATTTGGTGGTTTATCTACAGAATACACATTTCCGATTACGGCTTTCGTTCTGGTGACGCCGCGAGAGTTGATCCGCCAACATGACGAATGAGTTTCAAGTGCGCGTTTACTCGGACTGTGCCAATATTGTTTTTCTTCGCTTTCTTGGCTTTGTATTGATAATGTTGTCAAAGTTGGCCCCGAGTTTTGTTGCTCGGTAGCCTGTTGCTTTTCTCGCCACGGATCGGATGAGACTCTGGCCCGGGGGAGGTGGAGAAGAAGGAGGAGTCGAGAAAAGCGGATTGTCCTCGCTTACTATGCAACATTTGAGGCGAGCCAACGCCAATTGTCGTACACGTTAGCACACGGCCAAGTACGCACGCATCCGTCATCGTTTATTAGGAAAACAAGAAGAAAAACACTCAACGTCGTGTTTCGGACTTCAGTCCAGCAGTGCCTTAAACGAGCTAATGAGTAAACCGTTCTCAATGGATAATTGTTAGGTTGTCACGCTCATATCTTAACTGTTTGTTTCACATCACCATCAAACCCATAAAAAAAATCACGCAAACGTGGATAAATGTGTAATATACGGATTCAGCCCCGTTCTCCGGGGCTGTAGGAGGTCATTCACCCCATCAATCATTTAATTTGATCATACAGTAACCCCTCGTTTATCGCTGATAATTTTTTTTCCCCCAAAACCACCCGCGATAAGTAAAATCCGCGAAGTACGGTCACCAGCAAAAAGTACTGGGCAGGCTAACGAGTTAGCGGAAAGATGCTAATTCGCGATCGCGCTAACACGCAAAAACGGACTTCTAAAGGAATGTAAACGAACATTTGGATACAATACAACATTGTCCTAAACACGTTTCTTCAATTTAGTTTCATTTTGACTTTTAAATTGTTTTTTAATTTGGAAAAAAAATCCGCGATGTAGTGAAGCCGCGATAAACGCAACACGAAGTAGCGAGGGATCACTGTATTAGCTAATTTTGTTTTGTTACACATCTTTAGTCGTTCATCAATAAGACATTAAAACAAAACAAAAAAATGGGGATTGATGGCCAGTCTAAGCTACATTAGCCAATCACAGCCTTATTGGAAACAATATTGGGGCACTCTTAATCTTTTATGATAATTGCAGCTTTCAGACACTTTAGTTTTCGTACATTACGCTTTTAGACTTTCCCTGGAAGAATCACAGTACGGCAAGTGAGGAGGGACATATTACAGTAGAGTCGACAACTAAAAAAAAGTCCTAAAAGCACAAAACCTTTGGACATCTAAAATGAAGATCACATTTTTTTCACTTTCCCTTTTAATTTCTGCTGCAGACAGCTAATTCAAAACAATATGCCAACGCATCCGCCGTAATAAATGTGACCAGCGTATTAGCCATAGAAACAGCAAATAATGTTCACAATATTGAATTTGAATTAATAATCAAATTAAAAGCAACAAATCCGATAGGAGCAAATGAAGGCGCCACTTAAGTCTGAGGTCTAGTCTGCTGTGATTCTGCAAAGTATAATACTATAACAACAGAGATGGGATGGGGTTAATGACCGTATAAACAGGAACATGAACAGGGTCTCCAGACAGTGTCCAATGTTTGTGTCTATTTCGTAAACAGGAACAGATCATCAATGACTCGACACTATCTCTTTCAGCCACTGACCTAACGAACACTGCCGCCAAGTGATAAGAAAATGAAGCTTCAAATTTGCTTCATGAACCAGTTATTGTATTTTTGACTCGTCTAGATGGCAGTGTTGTTTTGAATAACGGAGTCTCAGTGTTGCACAAAGTGTGCCATCTTTAGGAGTGAAAAATTACATCAACTGGTTCATGAAGCAAATTTGAAGCTTCATTAGGACATCACTACTCCTACCGACGCCCTTAGCCGACCTCTCCCATTGTTCCCGCTAACATTCCGTTTTGCTTTCCAGGCCTTGACGAGCAGATCGAGTGTGAAATTGCATTTAATGGGCAGAAATCCCGCCCGACCGGAGCTGTAAAAATGATTGAAACAATGGGTGAGTCGATGCTGTTCTTAATGGAAGCCTAATGCACTCTACGGAGTCATTGCGCCCTAAATGATGATTCTAAGCGTTAAGCGTTGCCTTCCATCTATCAAATGTTAACTTTGGCGTGAACACAATGCAATCTTTCGTCGAAGCCTTTGTCTGCTCGCTCGAGCGTGGCCAATTAATGTTTCTCGAATAAGATTACCTGTGTAGGGAAAACGTGCTGACGCCAGGGTGCTGTCGGCAGCCTTTGTTCAAACAACAAATCCTCACTTTCGACCCCGGCGCATTCCCCTCGAGGTGATAGTCACAGTGGGCAAGCACTGGAAATTGCTTCATTTTTGTCCACATGACAGTGGAGCGTTCTTACTGAGGGGGCTTTCGTTTTGCCAGCTCTGGCAAGCGCACGCAAGATTTGTTTCATTTCCTCCTGATTTTGCCAAAGGGCTGCAAAAGCATTAGAAACTTTGTTTTTATTTCTGCTGAAAAGAAAATCGCATAACCGGTTAAAAGACTGAACAGGGACTCTGGGTGAGGTTAGAAAAATATGTCTTATAAGTAGGGCTGCAACTAACACTTATTTTGATAATTAATTAAATAAATATTAAGATTTTAGTTAGATTAAAATAGGATTTTAATTTTCATTCGTCTTTATATTTAAAAACAGAAAGTTTCAAAATGCCGAAGTGCAATAAATTGACAGTTGACCGGTTTGGTCTTAAAAAAATTGACAAAAATGTTCAAGAAAATTTAGGATCAAAATATTACTCGCCAAAAATATAAATGTGTTTTCATAGATGATTAAAGAAATCTGAATATTGTTAAGAAGCTGAAATTCAAAGGATTTGGACAATTTTATAAAAACAAGAAGCGATTGCCAAATATATTTAAATTATTTTGGGTAACTTTTACGCCGCTGAGTACAAACATTTAATTAGTTTCTTTTAATCAATTATTTTATTTACAATGAATTGATTGATGTGCTTTGACAGTTTAAAAAATATACTTTAATCATTATGAAGAGTATTTTGTTCTTTAAAATCCCCTGTTTTTGCTAATAATCTTCTTAATTGTTGCTTAATTTGATTAGATTAAGTTAATTTGCATATAGAAGGCTATCTGATAAAGATTGCTGATTGTTGAAACTTTGTTGGCACCAAAATCACCGCTGTCCAGTGTAATCGATTAGTCGTCGATTAATCTTTGCACCTCGAGATACGATTTTCTAATGTTGTTATTATTTGAACAGGAAATGTTGCTCTGTCCAACTATTCACATTCCAAATGAATAAACGTGGTACGCCCGTGTTCTGTCCTCTTTCTCTCTCGGCCCGTCACCGAAATATGTGACGTACGGCTCTCAGACACGCAGCGTGCCTTGCAGGCGGTGGAGCGACTCCAGGCCAAGTTGAAAGAGCGAGGAGAGGTGCCCACTGAGGAGAAGCTCAGCCTGCTCAAGTCAGTGCTCCAAAGCCCCCTCTTCCACCAGATTCTGGCCTTGCAGAAGTCCGTGCAGCAGCTCAAAGACCAGGTGACCAATTTGTTCGGAATCCGAAACTTCGAGTAGCAATTTATACTTGGGGGGGAGTTGCCCCTTCAGCCACCCTTCTACACGGCCCTGCTTCATAGAGAAATTGTTTGGAACAGCAGAACATTTTATCCCCCTTGCACAATTGTTGAGTGGCGAATGCTTATCTTGCACAAGTCACAACGCCTCGCGACTGGGAGCCAAACGTTATCGTAAGCCAGGATAGAGTTCTTAAGGGGGCCGCGGGAAGCCGAATGAAAATATGCCAGCAATGCGGTGGGAGACAAGAGGGCGGGCCAGCTCCTGAGATGAGATGAGCAATGTTCAGATTCCTTCAGAGTAACACTCGGAAAACAGTCCGTCGGGCCTCGGTCAACCCGCGTAGCTACGGCGACGACGACAGCAACAAAAAGAGGCCGCCGGTTGTGTGTGAAGTGGGGCGGAAACAATTGGTTAAATGCGCAAGAACCAGACTGGAACTTTAATCCTCTTAGTTAGCCCGGCCAACAAAGCGCATGCACGTTAGCAGCATGCTACGCTAACGTCAGCCAGGCCCGCGGGGGGGGGGGGCTATTTTCGAGGAGCGTGTGGCACTTTGTTAGTCATCTACATGACACACAAATGACCTCAAAGAGGGGTGGGCAACCATTTTCCTGTCAGAAAGGGCAAAAACTACATTTATAGATTTTATGTTACATTTCATGAGCAATTGTGTGTTTTGTTTTTGTAGCTTACGGCCTTCCATCAGTCCTAAGGATGGAATAGTCTGAGCAATGGCCACTTCTGGCCAAGGGCTGAACAAACATTAGTTTGTAAAACTTGTTTATTTGTCTACGCTATTCATTTGGGTCATAAACACAACTCCCCCTTTGGTGGGGAAATAAACATTTTACGTACTATGCCGCATTGGTTCAGTTCATCTGTCACAGCAGTAATTAAAAACAAGCGCATTGAGGCATCCAGATGGCCCGCGACGATAATAGAAATATTATATTTGGAGCCATGGTGGGGAAAGCAGCTGATATCTTCTGAAGGATTAGGCGGCTTTTGATGCGGCTAATCACGGCAGATAACGAGTTTCAGAATCCGGAATATTGGACTGGATGATCATAGCGCTCGCCAAGCATCCAGACAACAACGTTGTTTGCTTGAGATTTATGTCTATTTGTGTGTCTGTGTGTGTGTTCCTCACAGCGGGGTGGTGATCGCATCACAGAAGCGCAACACAACGGTAGCCATGTGGCGCCCTCGGAGACCAAAGATGGCAAACCCGCATGTGATCAATTGGATCAGATTATTCAGACTATGGCGCAGGTAGAAGGACTAATTTTTGATTTGGTTTTATATACGCTTCGTTACGTTTTGATAGTGATGCTAAACGTGTGCGACGCAGGGACGCTACGTGGCACACGTGGACTTGCAGAAGCCAGCGTCGGGGGGTCTGGGATTCAGTGTGGTGGGTCTGAAGAGCGAGAACCGAGGGGAGCTCGGTATATTCGTTCAAGAGATCCAAGCGGGAAGTGTGGCTCACAGGTATGTGAATGGACTCAAATCTTCACACCATGCTTGGAAAGTTAACCATTTTGGCGGCCATTTTGGATTCCAAAGCCAATGTGACTAATGCGTGAAGCCAAATTGCAAAACAATGTTTTGCTCTTGGTTGCTAAATGCGAGTTTCATTTATCCAAACTGCAGCGATGGCAAGTTGAAGGAAGCCGACCAGATTTTGGCCATCAACGGCCAGACCCTGGACCAGACCGTAACCCACCAACAGGCCATCGGCATCCTACAGAGGGCGTCCGAGAGGGTGCAACTCATCGTGGCTCGAGGGCCCATACCTCAGCTGGCAAGTGGCACCGTGTCCCCCGATTTAACAAACAAGCTTTGTTTAAATAATCCGTAATCATTTAGTGGCAGCATGTGGAGACTATCGAGCTGGTCAACGATGGCACTGGCCTGGGTTTTGGTATCGTCGGAGGGAAGACAACTGGCGTTATTGTGAAAACCATCCTTCCTGGAGGCATCGCCGACCAGGTGATTCATTTGAATCAAACATTAACTGCATTCTCAATTGAAAAAGAGTTGTGTAAATTGCATTTTCTAAAACAGTTGAGTTTTTTTTTTAATATTTCAATAAACAAATATTGCTACATCTGATTTATTTATATTATTTTATTAAATAATTTCAATTTATTAATTTGAATCAAATTATGAGTGTATTTTTACTTATTCAAATTATTTATTATTTTTTGTTATTTTATGATAAAAAAAATTATAATATAAAAATTAACAATTCTACATATAAATGCTTTTTAATTTTGTTTTTTAACACCTTATCTTAAAAAACTTTTGTCCGTCCCTGGTGTACGGTAATTCCCTAATTCGGCTTAACACTCTTTTGGTCGTCAAGGACGGCCGCCTGCGAAGCGGCGACCACATCCTACGAATCGGTGACACCGACCTTTACGGGATGGGCAGCGAGCAGGTAGCGCAGGTGCTACGCCAGTGCGGCAACCGTGTGAAGCTGGTCATCACTCGGGGCCACGTGGACGAGAATCCTTCCGTCTCGGCGTCCACTCCGGTGCCCCTCCCGACAACCGAGGTCGGCGTCGCTCCGAAAGCGTGCGTCGTCGTATGGCCTCCATGCTAAAACTTTCCAACCTTTTCACAGGTTGAGGAGAAGGAGGAAGAAGAAGAAGAAGGCATGTTTGATGTGAGCCTCATCAAGAACACACAAGGACTTGGCATCACAATTGCCGGTTATGTCGGGGATAAAAATTCAGGTGAGCAGAATCAAAAATTGCATTCACCACTTTAGCCGGTTCAAACATGTGTGAGGGGTAAAATTTTTTTGTCTTTCATTTCCTCAGAGCCTTCTGGTATTTTTGTCAAGAGCATAACAAAAGACAGCGCTGTGGATCAAGACGGTCGTATCCACGTGGGGGACCAGATCGTGGCCGTAAGTACGCTGCCCTCTTAAAATGTTTATTGTTATTTTTCCAAAATACATCCGCCTTTTGGGGACCCACAACATAGGCATGGTATCATTATTTTATTTTAGTTTTCCTAATAAAAGCGATGAAAATAATAATAAAAGGGCACCCCCCCCCCTCTTGTCAATGCTAATTAATATCATTAATATTATTAACAATATGGGCTGTGCGGGGAAATGTTTTATGTGAGCTATCAACAGGGGGCAATTAATCCATTCGGTCTGTGGATTTGCATAATTTTGAGGAATTAACAATTAATGGCACATTTTTCCTGGGGATATAAAAGATTAAACACAATGATCCATCCCGTTCTTAATGACTATACATTAAAAATGAGCCCCCGGCTGGATGTAACTTCTTCATTTGTGTTCCATTTTTTTTTTCTTCTAGCTCAGAACATCTCCCTGTTTTACTTTGTACTTAAGTGAATTAGCAATTTGGGATGTTTTCATCACAGCTTTGTAGCTAACAGAATCGACCACTCACAATGTTTTTGTTTGGATCGCTGCCCGTGAAGGTGGACAGCGTGGACATCCAGGGATACACCAACCAACAGGCCGTGGAAGTTCTCAGACACACGGGCCAGGCCGTCCACCTCAAGCTAATTCGCCGAGGCTTCCGCCCAGACGAGATCCCGCCCGCCGTGGCCCCCGTCGTCACCATCCTGCCCTCGTCCGCTGCGGACCTGAATGAGCTGGATCTGGAAGGACAGACGGAAGCAGACTTAGGTAGACTCAGGCTGTGTATGCCAATCAAATTTTTTTTGCCTTCTTTTAATCTAAACTACATTTTCGACGACATTCACAGTTCAGCGATTGTTGATTGATTCTCAAAGGCTTGTGAAACACTGATATAAAGTCATCACACAGCAGTTCCGTTAAGACGTCACTTTGAAGCACAACATTGTTTCTTTCAAGATCCCATCTCCCTTCGTCAATTGAGCCCCTCGGACGAAAAGCAGACGCAGACAATGAATGAAGGACCTGCCGTCACGCCGGTTGTAGATCAGCTGACGCAAGATAAACATGGTAGGAGAGGGGGGGCATCAAACGTCCTAGCAACGCAAATTCCAAACACTCAAACGGTGCCTGTTGTTTGAGATTGGATGGCATCGTTAACTCTTTACTTCCCAAAGGGGCGACGACTCCGACACCCTTCCAGGAAGAGGAACTCGTGAAAAAGTGGCAAGAGATTCTGGGGGCAAATAATGAAGTTGTTGTAAGTTTTTCTTTTTATTATTAAAGTTGATTATTCTTTTTGTTTTATTTGGAAAAATGACTATAATGGGAATGGCTTGGGCAGGTGGCTCAAGTATTTTGTTTTATTTGGAAAATGTACTAGAATGAGAATAGCTTGGGCAGGTGGCTCAAGTATTTATTTATTTTTTAAGCTGAATATTATTTTTGTTTTATTTGGAAAAAAATGACTATAATGAGAATGTTTTGGCAGGTGGCTGAAGTGGAGAAATTCAGCGAGAACAGCGGCTTGGGGATCAGTCTGGAAGCCAGTAGCGGCCATCACTACATCCGCTCCGTGCTGCCCGAAGGGCCCGTCGGTCGCTGCGGCAAACTATTCAGTGGGGATGAACTCGTTGAGGTAGGGAGGCCCCCGAGCGTTTCACGCCGCAACGACGGGTTCCCAGTTTAATATCGATCCCGTTGCGTCTCAGGTCAACGGCATATCTCTGATCGGTGAGACCCACAAGGAGGTGGTTCGGATCTTGAAGGAGCTGCCCCTCGGGGTGTACATGACGTGCTGCAGACCCGCCCCCCACCAGCAGCCCGACAATGACACTTTGGAACCACAAGGTCAAGTGTCATCTACCAGATCGCAATTCCAGGTACTTGATTTTCTATTACCATGTTTTGAAACTATGGCAGGAAATGTGTAAAAACACGGAAACAGATCTTTTGTCTACGGTGGCCCTAATGGTTCAAAATAGCTTCTTCTTTTTTTTTTATGGTGGAATTTTTTTTCCTTTTGGGAGGTTCTTAGGGGATCCGCAATACAAAACAAAAAGAAAACACTGATAAAGCGTCATTCCCTTCAGGGCATAACTGGAAATGTGTAAAAAAAAAAAACCTGGGTGGTCTAAGCATATTTCAGTGGGTGGTAGGATGCCCCCACAGCCCCCCCTCTAGCGCCGCCATTGGAGGCAATTCATCATAATCATTTCAAATGATGATGTGTGTTTTTTTTGAATGGCCGTAGGTGCAAATGCCGTGTCATATTAAAGGTTGTCAGCCGCTGCTCGAGTGTCCTTGTCTTCCTTGACAGTGCGGCCTCTCCACATGTGATTAGGTTAGCCTGAGCTGTCAGTCGCTCCATTGGTTCTCCATACTGCCAAGCGTGATGGATTAAGGTTTCACAAAAAGGCCAGCACGACTCCAGTTACACACTTTAGCGGCAGTCGTTGACAATGCTAGCTGGAAATAGGACACGTCAAAGCCAGCGCCTGGCTTCTTATAATATGAAAGTCGGAGTACCCTAAACAATCGAGTTAGGGGCTATGTTTTCCATTCTCGCAGAAACAAATCGACCTGAGTAGCGTGGAAGTGGTGGAAGCAGTGGAAGCAGCAAATGACCTGACTCCAGAGGCGACAGGGTCTCCTTTGGCCATGTGGGAGCTGGAGATCCAGAATATTGAGCTGGAGAAAGGAGCAGGGGGACTGGGATTCAGCATACTCGACTACCAGGTAAGAGGATTTGAAACTATCTTTTTAGTTTCCGGTTACGTTAATGATTCCGGCCCTACCGCAGGACCCACTGGACTCGGCCAAGACAGTTATCGTGATCCGCTCGCTGGTTCCTCACGGCGTGGCCGAGCAGGACGGACGACTGCTGCCGGGGGACCGACTGATGTTTGTCAACGACACCAACTTGGAGAGCGCCAGCCTGGAAGATGCCGTCCAAGCGCTCAAAGGAGCCGAGCTGGGCATGGTGCGGATCGGGGTGGCCAAACCTCTTCCCGTAAGTATTCGGAATCAGACTTGATGTTTCGTCTCGTCATAGTTTGTAGTCAATTTATATTTGAAAATATTACATTTAATGTTTTATATTTATATATATATATATATATATATATATATATATATATATATATATATAATATGATGTGTGTGTATATGTGTGTATATATATATATGTGTGTGTGTATATATATATACACATAATATGATGTTGTGTGTATATGTGTATAGATATATTTTTTTATATATTATGTTTTATTATATATTATGTTTTATAATATATTATGTTATATATATAATATATTACACATATTATATAATATATTACATATTATAATATAATAAAAATAACATAAATGTACACAGGCATTTCCAGGTCGGCCATGATTACTTACAAAAATTTAAGATCTAAATTTGTCCGCCCATTTAGTTTGAAAGGCTATTTTTATTTAGGCTCGTTTTGCAACTACAGTGATGACATTTGAAAGTCGCCTCAAACCCTAAAACTCCAATGACAAGGTCAAAAGCCGGTGTGAGGGTGCCAGGGGCTGTTCATCGCAGCTCCCGGCTTTCATTTTCGCTTGTATTGCTTTCGGCTTACCGGTGTCGAGGTCACGCGGATTACCGGCCTCTATGGCAGGATGCGGGAACTCACGTTTGGCGGTGTCGCCTCTCAAAATTGAGCCTGACAATCATAATCCTCCAAACACTTGGAGACACTGAAAGAATCTCTCCACTTTTCTTAGGGGATAAGTGGTGATTCCTACTCACCGCAGCTTTATGGTGGGCAGGAAGTCACGCCGCTGTCCACCCTGCATTCGTTTGACTTCAGCCGTAGTTTACTCCAAGACAGAGATGAAGATGAACTGCCTGGCGGGGTTCTTTTCCGAGCAGAGCCGGCATTGGTTAGTTAGCTTATCAAGCAACAGAGGGGACCAAAAAAAGATTTTTAATTTCGGGGTTGAATATCATTTGTGTCATGCTAGGTGGACACCAGCGAAGTGGAGCAAAAGGCGCTGGAGCGAGCTTACTACGGGGAGGAGGAAACGTTCCAGGCGTCGATGATTGCGCTTCACGGAAGTAGCTCGGACCTGGATTTCCTGCGCGCGTCCACGCCTGAGGTGAGCAGTTACGCACCTGTCAAAATGAGGAAAAAAAAAGTCACATCTGAACAAAAACATGCTCAGCAAGTTTGCTTTTAAGCCTGTCATTGTTTTGAAAAAATGGTGGAGGGTTTCAGAAATACTGCTGACCTTTCAGCAGTGCAACTCCAAACAAGATTTTGCGACCCAAAACAAGTTTTTGGTGTCATTTTCTGTTCAAGTCAGCAATATTTTTTTGCGTTTGTAGCCTGCTGCCTAGCATTACAAAAAGTCGATAAAAAATTCCCCCAACCGTGCTCAACACAGACTTCAAGTTACCTCGACTACGGATCGGCACCCATGACTGCTCCTCTCGGCGGTTCTAATGAGGATTTAGCCACCGTTGAGGAAACACCAGAAGCCTTGGAGTCCTACAGCCCATTTAATGACCTCCAGATCACACCCGAAATCCAGCCTGAGCCGGCGGAATTGATTCCGTGTTACGCCGAAGATCCCACCGGCACTTTGGTGGAAGAACAAGCCTCCGTGAAGGTAAGTTTAGAAGGAATGTTCTGAACTTTTGTGTCACAGATGAGGAGTCTTGTTGTGGTTTTCAAGGAGGTCGACACGAGACCAGACGCCGGCGACCAAGCGGCAATCCCGGGGAGCAGTTTCGAACGAACCATCACGGTCGTCAAGGGCAACTCCAACCTTGGTTTGTGTTTAGAAATTCAAGTTGTTCAATATCGAAGGAGGATTTTTAGTCCGATTTTTAGAGCCCATACCCGCTCTCGCAGGAATGACGGTGAGCGCCATGAAAGACGGCCTGGGGATGCTGATCCGGAGCGTGATCCGCGGCGGATCTATCAGTCGGGACGGCCGCCTGGGAGTGGGCGACCTCATCCTGGCCATTAACGGGGAACCCACCGCCAAGCTGAGCAACGTTCAGGCGCGGGCCATGCTTCGCAGACACTCTCTGATCGGACCGGACATGGGGTAAGATCATGGACGAGACAAAATACAGGAAACCCCTGTTAATTGAGTCATATACAGAGGCCATATAAATCAAATTTATTTTTAGTTTTTAACTCTAGCACAGTATATTTGTTAAGTGCAGTTTAGGTGTATTTTACTTTTGATTTTACCTTTACATTCAATCTTAAAATAAACAAAAATAATTTATTAATAAACAGTAATTGGGGGAAATGTTTTAATACAGTAACACAAATAAAATTATATCTGATTATTCAATTAGTAATTAAACAAATATTTAATAGATTCATTGATTCTAAAAATATTCAGTAGTTTATAATTTTTTCTTTTTAAAACATTTCATTTAGTATAATTTTTATTTTACTATTATATGCAATACATTTTAAGTAAACCATAACGTATTAAATGCATTTTAACTGCACAGTATCTATATTAATATTTAAAAATAATTGCAAAACCCCCCCAACAGTCACAAGTAGGTATGTTCCAGGAAAAAAGTTATATTATATATATATATATATATATATATATATATATATATATATATATATATATTACATAATTTTTTTCAAGTTATCCTAAAGTTGGGTGACTTTTCATTCAGCATGAATATTTTTGGTTCAGCCTTAAAACAAACAGAAAGGTTGACTGACGCATGCTTGGCCAACTAAACAAAGGCACAGTTCTGTTCGGTGTATAAACGCCAACTCTTCACGTTCTAGATCTGCTTGCTCACCAGAAGATGATCTGTGCCCGTTTTATGTGTGAGTATGACTAACCGGCCGGTATCATCTGGGCAGTTTTGCTCTTTTTTTTTTCTCTCCTCCCCGTTTGTCCATCTCTTTGTTCATCTTGCATGCCTTCATCACTAACGACTTCTTCACATCACTGAATAGGCAACCGCCCTTCTAATCCCAGCATGTTTGTGACATCCGTTGTGACCAGTGAGGCAGACTCCACATTATATATATATATATAATTTGTTTTTTTGTCCAGCATCACGTACGTCCCGGCAGAATATTTGGAGGAGTACAAGAGCAGCCTGGAGCAGAGTGACAAAGACCAAGTCTTCTCCGAGCCGGCGTCTTTTCCGACTCCAAAGTAAGCACCCGAGTCTCATCAAAAATGAAAAAGTGGTGCTTTTGTAAAGCCAGGATTTTTTTTTTTTTGGTGTTCAGGGATGTTCCCAACCTTCCAGAACGGGAGGATGGCGAGGGCGAGGAGAGCGTGACTTTTAGCAACTGGAACCAACCACGACTGTAAGTGGACTCAAATAATTTTTTTAAATTTCAATATCAAACATAATAAATTTGAAAATATAGTTATAATACCTTTAATTGAGTAATGCTACTATAAAAATATTTTTAATATAATTATTTTTCATTTGTACCACTAAAAGAATGTACCTCGTTTGAAAAGTTGTGGTTCCTCCACCCTCAGAGTGGAGCTCTTCCGACAGCCCGGCAAGTCCCTAGGCATCAGCATCGTGGGAGGCCGCGGGATGGGCAGCCGGCTGAGCAACGGCGAGGTGATGCGGGGTATTTTCATCAAACACATCCTGGAGGACAGTCCCGCCGGACAGAACGGCACCTTGAAGACCGGAGACAGGATTGTGGAGGTAAACTATAATCAAGTGGACCCTTATCTAACAAGATGGGCTAGCGGATAATGAGCGAGCCTCACCCCTCAGGTAGATGGCGTGGACCTAAGAGACGCCACTCACGAGGAGGCGGTGGAGGCCATCCGTAGGGCGGGCAATCCGGTGTCCTTCCTGGTGCAGAGTATCATCCAGAAACCCAGGGTAGGTCTCATGAAAAAAAATGGCAGACTTTCTGTCACTTTTCAGGTATCAGTTCTTGAGATTGTTTTGTGGGTCTACTCATGATAGACGGGCCATAGTGCTATCAGAAATGAACAGACAGATTGTCCCATTACCACCCCTCCCCAAGTTTGTCTCTAATTATCCCGATCCGGGAAGATTCAGCTTTGAAGGAGTGTGCCGTGCTTAACAAAAGCAAGAAGAGAAGCAGGATGAGATACGGCAAGCACGAGTGTGATTGATGGTTGATGTAACAGAAAGCAGGGAGACTGAATAGAAGAGAGATGGATTACCTGGCATAAGCACTGAAGCGTGCATGCCAAAGAGGTGTGAGTGTCCTAGCTAAGCCGTGGGCGCGTGTCTCTTGTAAGTGTATATTGAATTTAGCTGGCTAAAAGGTTCGAAGCAACTTATTTTGTGTTCGGGAAACCACAAGGTCGTTTTGGCTTTGCCAAATAGAAAATATCGTGTACTCACCTTACATGTGAGCCAGGATTTTTCTCTTTTTGTCATGGTAAGGTCAAGGATATCTCAGGGGGTCTGCAAAACAAAAAGGAAAGGTTTTACAAACACAAAATATTCTTCTGAAAACACGCCTATGGTGGAGATGTGGAAAAAAATCCAAGAATTTTTTTTGAACATATTATCTGAGGGAGGCAGTGCCCTGCAGCCCCCCTTCCCTCCTTAGCTCCGCCAATGCGTATACAGTAAGATCCATATAATCCAACTTGATGTCTTATTGTGTTGTGTAGTCATCGACAAGTGCAGAGTCCATCGAGGAAAATGTACCGAGTCTACCCAGGGACAAGGTTGGTGATTTTTTTTTAGCTTTTGGAACACCTTGGCTTTCTATTTGCTTCGATCGTTTCTATTGAAGACTGTGAGTGAATCGATGTTGTGTCACAAATGTGTCATCGTCTAAAGTTGTCGCCCTTTGTCTCTTCTCTGTAGGAGGGTGACAGTCACAGTAGACTTGTCCTCCGCCTCTCCCCAACTAACCCTTTCACTCCTACCCCGTTTAAGGTTTGTGGGTCTCTCTGTTGTGGCCTTCCTCGTGTCTGACATGTCCCTGCACGTGCTGCGGAACGGCTGACAGATTTTAGTGTTTTATGGTTTGACAATTTCAACCGTATTTCCTCAAATAGCAGTCAGTCATTAATCATTTAAAGTTGTTTCAACTTAAATGAGATGAACTGACTGTAATGATCAGTCAATAGGTGTTTGTCTGTTTTAAATGTAGAATCCATTTTGGTCTGAAGCGGCCATTTTGAAGAGTGTTTCAAAAAGGAACCTGTTCTTAAAATGTTATCCGATTCTTATCAAATTTGAAGCCACTATGAAAAACAAACTTTTCCATTTCCTTCATAGTATGTAATCAGAGCAAAGCAGTATAAAAAAAAAAAAAAAAAAAAAAAAAAAAGCATGACTCAGCAAATTTGTCCTCTTGCAAGAATATTTCCAGGACATAAACTGTAATCTTGCCATAACCCCCCCCCCCCCCCCCCCCCAAAAAAAATGACAGCCATTTTAGAGGACTTTGTGATTTTCAAGACAAGTATACAAGTAACGTTGCTTTGGATAACACGTGGAATCAGCCCACCTTTAGACAACTGCAGCCACTATTTGCAAAAAGCCAGTGTAGTGAACATGCCACGTTGGCCATGCATGCACATGTCGGCCGGCGTCTTCAACGTTTGTCTTTGTCCAATCATCATGTTGTTGTTTTGCATTTGTCACTTCATGTTAATTGTGTAGACAGGCTTGTGTGTAGCAAGTGTGAATGACTTCTATTTTTCAGGTAGGTACATAATTGAAGTTTCTCAACATTTGAATGCATATCTCCAACTTTTCAAATTTTCTGTGCTTTTATAATTTTCTTTTTGCGGTGTTTGACCCTTGAATGGAATTAAGTTCACCTGTAGATCATTCAATATTTTTATGTTTGCCCTAACATTTCCGCTGAAAGCCCGTAACATAGTGAGTAGTGTGTAATTATGTGTAACAAAGTTTTATTGAGTTAAATGAGCAAGCTTTATTGCGTTAGCTGTCATCTGAGCCACAAGTATCGATGACCGAATCATCCATCAGCCTCAACTAACTTAAACCTTCAGCTTCTGATAATTGATTGTGCTCACCTGGGAAACCTTTGAGCAACTATTGATTTGTAAAAAAAAAAAAAGATTCTCTGCCTTTTACTAATATGACTACCCCCCCCTCGAAGCCAAAGAAGCGTGACACTGCAAAGTTGACAACTGCCAGCATGGCCTTCACCCTGCCGGTGGTGCCCCACGTGGGGGAGACGGACACCGACACCCTGGCAGAGACTCCGGCTCCGCCCCTCCAAGCTGAAGAACGGGACGGGGTAGAGGAGGAGGAGGCGGAGGAAGGGGAGTTTGGGTACAGCTGGGGTGAGTTCCCATTTCACATCATGGTCGAAGGCGAGGTGTTTATTTGACCCCTCCCCCTTAATAAATGCCCTGGTCACCTAAAAAAAATATAATTTTTTTTCCCCTCATTGAAGTAGTGCCTCTTGATTAAGACCAAATGTTTCTTCCATTGGTCCATGTCAGAGAGTATCGTCCAGCGCTACGGGAGCCTCCCGGGCGTCCTGCACGTGATCGAGCTGGAGAAGGGCAAGACGGGCTTGGGCCTCAGCCTGGCCGGCAACCGGGACCGTGCCCGCATGAGTGTCTTTGTGGTGGGCATTGACCCCGCGGGGGCGGCCGGGACCGACGGACGCATGCTTGTCGGGGATGAGCTCCTCGAGGTGAGAAAAGGACATTTGATCAACATCTTGGACGCAGCTGATTTTTTTTTTCTTCTAGATTAATAGACAGGTCCTCTACGGCCAAAGTCACCAGAATGCATCTTCCATTATCAAAAGCGCCCCATCTAAAGTCCAAATCATCTTTATCAGGTACAAAACACACGTTTTGGTTCCACTGTTGTAACATTAGATAACCACTAGAGGGAGATGTTTTCACACAAAAGAGAATTTAAGTGGAGACTCTTCCAAAGTTGAAAAAAAAAATTGCTAACCCAAACATCAGCACCGACCAAAACTGTTGTAGTTGCCTCCTGTGAAGAAAATTAACAAACCCTCTAGTTGAGTATAATTTGCTGTCAAGGCGACAGCTCACGTGAGTTATGACTCTTATGGAACAGGAACACAGAAGCCTTGGAGCAGATGGCAGTGGGACCCGTGAAAGAAACCCAGGGAGAAGCAGCCGAGTCGCACGTGGAGGTAACAGCCGGGGCCTGACAAAGTGTCGGAACACATGTTGGTTTGAACAAGTGGTCAGACGGAGTACACCATGACTGTATTTTGGGAGGGAAGGGGAAATTCAGCCCTCGAAAGCAGTGTGTGACATTTTGGTAGTCGTGTCTAACATGAGTAGACACACCCAAAAAACATAAAGAGCCATCCCTGAGAAAAGACAGCAAGTCTGGCACTTGAAGCAGGTCATTTTAACAAGCAAACCAGCCAAAAGATTTCATCCCAATTTGAGCCATGGCGTTTGATGACGTGCCATCAAAAGAAGCAGTCCGAAATTATTTCTCCCACGAGCGACGTTGTGTGGTCCGCGCATCCTTCCCAACTCAAAAGACGGAGAAAAACCACAGACAGGATAGTGTGCATGTCGAACCTCCCATTAAAAGGCCCACACAGGATTGCACCATGAATGTGACATGAGCACAATAAGCCTACGCGGTAACCGAGCAACGAGCGTTCCATTTATGTCACCGTCAGGAAGACGTTGCGGTTGGTGAAGGCACCACAGAGGACAAGGTAACCATCCAGGAAAGCTGCACCGCAGCAGTCAATGGGGAACCGAAGGTCGCCAGTCTACCCGAAACATCTTCAAGTGAGTCAGTTGACTGTTTATTCCTGGCGGTAATTAAAGGAACCACGTAGACACAGTTGTTGTTTTTTTTGTCTTCAGGTCACAGCCGCTCATCCAGCCCGTCGACGCTAGCCTCCGACCCGGCCACGTGTCCCATTATCCCGGGCTGCGAGACCACCATCGACATCTCCAAAGGGCGGACAGGCCTGGGACTCAGCATCGTCGGGGGTTGTGACACTCTGCTGGTGAGGAAGATTTAACATTTCCTGAAACTGAACCGTTCCTGGATCCCAGTGGAATTAATCTCCTTTTGGCGACAGGGGGCCATTATCATCCACGAGGTTTACGAAGAAGGTGCGGCTTCCAAGGACGGCAGGCTTTGGGCTGGAGACCAAATCCTCGAGGTTAGGTTTTTGAGGGGAGCGCTGTATTGTGTATAAAAAGACAAGGGCGGGCAGAACATCGTAACGATGCTTCTGCAAAAGGGGGACGTCCCTTTAACAAACTCTCCAACCAGTCAGCCAATCAAATAGATGCCTTCAACGACTGGTGTCTCGCAGGTGAACGGCATCGACTTGCGAGCGGCGAGCCACGACGAGGCCATCAACGTGCTGCGGCAGACCCCGCAGAGGGTCCGGCTCGTTGTCTACAGGGACGAGGCCCAGTACAAGGAGGAGGAGTTGTGGGACTCGTTCATCGTGGAGCTACGCAAGAGGCCCGCCCAGGGACTGGGACTTAGCATCGTGGGGAGGAGGTAACCAATCAAAGTTGGATTTTGCACTTCTTCTACCAAGGCAGGATTCAGATTTTCTGGTTCTCTATACTCTTAATGAAAGCTGTCGGGTACTCACAATGCTTATGGTTTTTCTTCTGCGCTTCAGATCCAGGGAGCAAAGGTAATTAGCGCTGAATGTAGCATCCGTGGTAGACTTGACTAGATAATCCAGAAAATCATTGTGTAGCCTCAGAGTCCACCCTCAAAGATTTTTTAAGTGTGCCGCACAGGCTTCTCAATAGGGTTGAGGTCAGGGGATGATGGAAACCACATCATGTAGGCCGAAATAAAAGAAAGCAAATGTCCATCTGTCTTTTTCTGCCAGGAATGACACCGGAGTTTTTGTGTCGGACATCATCAAAGGAGGCTTGGCGGACACCGATGGCCGACTGATGCAGGGTGACCAGATCCTGTCGGTCAACGGGGAAGACGTCCGCTCTGCCACCCAGGAGACGGTCGCTGCTCTCCTCAAGGTAGTGGCGATATGACAACATATCGTTGTGGCGCATCGGGTATTCAATCGTCATTCTGTTTCAGTGTTGCGTTGGCTCCTTGAAGATGGACATCGGGAGGTTTAAAGCCGGCCCCTTTCACTCGCAGCGAAGGCTTTCCCAAAGCAGTCAGGTAGGTTTGAGACTTTTATAGTGCGTCACTTGGACTACGGCAAACCAGGTTTCTCTCACCCAGGCGAGTGAACCTTCCAGTTCCAAGGTGGCCTCAGGAATCCTTTCTGGTGATGAGAGTCAGCAGCAGGGTCAGTAGTTTTTTTTAAATTCAGCGAGACATGGCTTCAGGAATGAGACGCTCAAAGGTTTTCTTCTCCTGCAGCACCAGATCACCAGGACATGAGAACGGCCGAGTTCACCAAAGGCCCCGGTGATTCCTTGGGTGTCAGTATTGCCGGCGGGGTGGGCAGCCCCTTGGGTAACATCCCCATCTTTATTGCCATGATGAACCCCGTTGGCCTGGCGGCGCAGACCCAGAAGCTCATGGTGTGACATTTTCCATTCACATCCGTTTAGCTTGCGATGAAAAGGAACTGAGATCCACCATCCATAGTGAGAATTCAGTGTAATAGAAGCTTACACAAAAATGTTTGGAATTACCAATAGAGGCCACACGATGGCAGCAAAGTTCCTCTTTTATTAGACAAAGCTATGTCCCAATTAGTAGTGATGGGAAAATGAAGCTTCAAATTTGCTTCATGAACCAGTTATCGTATTTTTGACTCCTGTTGTTTAAGAAATGGCAAGCCGCCGTGCTTTCAGCCCAATGTTGAACAAAGAGTGATCTGATTAAAATAACACCTCATAGAATGATGGCAGTCACAGATGGGCGGCATAATGATCATTTCCGCCATTTTCAGCTTTCCACAGATGTCCTCCACAAGCTAATTTGTCCTCGAAAATTCCGTACATATACCAGACAGATGGCTGGCGCTATGTTACCAAAGAATTGAATTTTCAGCATAGTTTGATCAGTCGCCATCAAACACAAAACTCAAATAACTCAACTTCTAGCGACTCCCTGGGCGTTCGTATCACAGGCGCCTTCATTTGGCGTCTAAATATGCATACCAACCATTCCGGAAAGAGTCTCAAATCCGACGGGAGCCCGCAGCGAGTGAAATGGAAGGGGGGGGAGCCACGTTGACAATCGCTGCCCTGTGTGATACAGACTTTTGGAGCCTAATAAATCTCCCACTCTTGAATTCAGACAGCCGTGGCTAACAAAGGACTCCGTTAGGAGACAATTGCGCCGCTTTGTTTTACGAGATAGCGGGCTGCCCTTTGCGAACTGAGTTTGCAAACAGTGCCGTGAATGCGTTCACGTTCGATTGACAATTGAAACTAGAACAAACAAAACATGCACAGATCAATTCTGATTCGAACCAAATGAATGAATGATTTCTATCAATCGACCTTTCACTAGGTCGGAGACCGGATTATCAGTATTTGTGGAACTTCTACTGAAGGCATGAGCCACGCGCAAGCCGTCACTTTGCTCAAAAATGCCACGGGGACAATACAGCTGCAAGTAAGTTGATTTATCAATTTGATTGTTTAAGATTGGTGTCAATAATAACGTGTGACGTTTAGGTGGTGGCAGGTGTCGACAACACTGTGACCGGCGCGGCTCAGGAGCAGGCGGCTGGAGGCCTTCAGTCACCCAGCTGCATCTTCCAGGATGACCTCAGGTTTGAAGCTTTATGAAACTTCTCTTTGCTCTTTTTCAAGATTCAAGAGTTTTTATTCGCCATGTTTGAGCGTGCCAAACAAAGAATTTGATTTCGGTAAATCACAGCCTCTGTTCAACATTTAGGTGACTAACAACACTCAGGACATGTGAAAAATGGCAAAATATTCTCAAACATCTCAAAAATATCAATACATGGATTGGGAATTGGATCTTATAATTCTAATCAGAGATGGCTTTACGTGACCCTAAAGTTTTTTGATGCTGACTTAAAAAAAAACAGTTTTTTTAATAGATATTTTCATTATTTATACATAATTTTGACCTATAATATGGAGGTTATCATGCGTTGTAATATATAGCAATGAAGTTTCAGGAAAAAAATCCACCTGTTTTTGAACTTAACCCATAATTCATAAATGGTACTAAATATATCATCATTATTATTCAGTGACTGCTTTTGTAAGTCCGAATTTTGCAATTGTGTCCCCCGTATTGTCACCAGCCCGCCTCAATACAAGAGCATCACGCTGGAGAGAGGGCCGGACGGCCTGGGCTTTAGCATCGTCGGCGGCTACGGCAGCCCCCACGGCGACCTGCCCATTTACATCAAAACGGTTTTCGGCAAAGGGGCGGCGGCGGAGGACGGTCGCCTGAAGCGGGGCGACCAGATCATGGCGGTCAACGGGCAAGCGCTGGAGGGCGTCACGCACGAGGAGGCCGTGGGCATTTTGAAGAGGACCAAAGGAAGCGTCACACTCACCGTGCTATCCTAGCCGCTTTGCTAACACTCCCCCGCCCGCAGTTAAGCCACGGGCTAAATTATCTGGTGTTATCATTCCAATCTCAGTTTTGAGACCGACACCAGCGATGACATTTAGTGCTGCTAAATATTTGTCACGCATTCTATCAGTGTTTGATTTCCCTCTCACTCAAAGTATTAGCGCAGACAACACAACAACGACTCTTAAGTGTTTCACTGTAAGTCTCTATAAAGTCAAATCAGACTTGTTTCTAAATACACGATAAATGTTTGAAAATAATTGCAGAAAACACACAAAGACTGAGAATTTTGTAGAACTCGATTGTAGAGCATTAAACTGTTTTTCACCATTTCAGTTATCTGGATTTTTTTTGGGGGGGAGGGGGCGAGCACAGCGATGCACTTGGGCATCAGGCATGAATTAGTCGCCCACTTTATGCTAACTTAAAATCCGCATTAGCATCTGCCACAAATGTCACATTTATCAAAACTATGCCAAAGATTTTTTTTTTCACTTTTCTTTGAGTTGTTTCTCTAACAAGGTTGAGTTGGCTCGTAAAAGAGCGACAACAAGAGGTTTGCTTGCTGACTCTTTCACCTCCAAGTCAGACGGGACAGCTGCGAGGGAGCACCTGTTATTGGTGACCCCCCCTCACCTCCACCCCCACCCCCCCACAGCAAAATGGCACATTCTGTTCACTCAAGTGCAGACGGGCCCTTTTAAACAAGCGCTTTGATTTCACATCCAGGCCTGCGGTAATATTAAAGTCTGAACTTGCAAAATATTCTTCACTTCGCAACTCCATTTTTGGATTTAGTTTGTGCTAATTGTAAAAGGTGACATTGTTTCCACCGCTTCATGTTTGCCATACAAACAAGTGCTGTTGTGTAAGGGCAGCTATGACACGATGTGGACATAATGATGAGGTGTCCGAAGTCTTTAGCGCACACCCCATTCCGGAGATCTTTACACACTTTGCGTGTTCATCCTGGTATGTTTGCCTTGCAGTTACAGCTTGGACTGACATCACGGCCGCGCCGCGTTAAGGCTTTTAGTACGCAATCACGACTTTATGAGCCGTGTGTGAAGTTGAGCCTGCCGGGCGATGTTTGCTCTGGGTGGAGGTTGTTCGACCTCTAACGGAGTGTCATTGGTGAACTAGATCATTGGGTTTGTCGTATTGATTTGACAACAAGATGGAAACATGCTGGATGCCTCTGGCCCTCAAAGTGGGAGTTACAATGACAAATAAAATGGCGGCTTAGCTAGAATCAAGTCATGTGACTTGAACAAAATAAGGCAATTAGGAAAGCCAAAATATTTTTTTTACCTGTGCACTTGATGAGCGTGACAGTTGAACTGCACAACAGATGATGACGGCATCTTCTGACAATTTTTGCGCTGGTGCGGTTGATGACGATTTCGCCTCGAAACCCTCGGGAGCGTTTGATCCGCCTTCGTGAGAAACCGAGAGCAAGCAATCAACAGGAGAGTAAAATACAAGTGAAAAGCTTTCAGAAGGCTTGTGCCAACATGTTTGTGGTTGCTGTGCGAGTTCCAACAGGTGAACGAGTTCGTTTGTTGACATCCATGATGTCACCTTAAGGATTTTGAGCAACAGGAGACACAGACAGGCTTGGTAATATTAAAACCAGCTTCTGGTGCAGTGATGCCTTGAGATAAGAATTTAATATAATCCATAATCACAGCACTAGTATCCCAAATCATCTTCTCCCATTGAAATGAATGGAAGTGCCATTAATCCGTTTTGTGTCCTTCCCAAAAAGGTTTTAAATATATATTTTTTGTCACATTTAAAATGTAAGAGGAAATGTTGAAATCTTAGTTGCTGTTTAATACTTCCATTCAATTTATTGTGCTGCTCCTCCTTGGCTTGGGTCCATCTCAATGCCATAAAGGGATTTTGGTGGTGCGGCATGCATACACTGTCCAGTCACCTGACAGTTTTATTCAGCGTATGCCGTGTTAAGCACCTCTCGGTTGGTAATCCTATCAAGCTAAGTGATTTTGAGGATTTTCTCCGACACCTTTGTTGGAAAACATTGCGCTTCCTCGATTATTTTTGCACTCAGGATTCACTGGCATAAATAGCTGTTAGAATTACAACACTGTTGAGGAGCTGCAGTCTTATTAGAATAATGAGAACAAGCCATACAGAAAACGGATGGATGGGTTTCCTCGCATACAAATGAGAATATTGGAAAAATAACAAGATGCCATTTGTGTTTAATGCCTCTCCCGTGTACTTGCCTTCAACTCAATAACTGAATAAATGAAAACTGTCCCACATGACTGAAACAACACAAGGTTTTTTTTGTCCGCCGTATGCTAGCGCGCGGGCCTCCCGTAAACATTCCCTGTGGGGATCGCCACCTGTCTCGGCCTACTCCTGGGATGCCTCCCTGCGTGGACTAACAGTCGGTTCTTTCTTTGAGTGCAAGGAGGGTGGGTTGGAAGGGGGGGGGGGGGGGGGGGGGCAAAGCCTATTAACTGTCTGTTACTGATAGCCCTCAGTGCAGCAGTGCGTCACCGTCACGTGCTTTAGCAACGACAAGCCCGCGATCGATAGTGCAGCGCAAGGGTGTGACATCAGCGTTAGCAATTATCACTTCGCCCCGGCTGCGCCCGGACAGACTGAGAGCTGACCTCGCATTGTTCTAGCCGCCGCCGGCTTGCTCGTGAATGATTGGCGAGAATCACTGGTGCGCCACTCCCAGAGAGCTTTTTAAAACCAGTCTGGGTGGAGACTGCGACAAATTGCTACGATACTGATGATTTATTAAGGGAAGGCGAAGGTTACTTAGTTTGGCCTTTCGTAAAAATGATCTGGTGGTCTTCACTGGGGAACATTGTGAATTGTTTTTGGGCGGAATCTGTACCAGGAGAAGTTTGCATAGTACACACTGATTTATGACATGTTCCAAATCTTAATTTTCTGAATGAGTGCGTACTAGGATGAATGTGAGATGGACGCTAAGTCTCTTGGAAGGCCCCGACAGTGAAAATGCAATTATGTTGCGGCGAGACGGCTGCAGAATGGCTTTGCGCATTGAAGTTTCCACATAAAGAGCTTGCGGGATGGTGCAGACATTCAGTTCCTCAGCAGAATTCTTTACGAGTCTATTAAAGCAGACGACAAATCCGAACTTCATGTATTCTCCTTCCAACGTTCCGTTCGAAAAGCCAACGTAGGTTCATACGATAAATAATATCTCGCCCTTTTGTGGTTTCACTCTTGGACTTAAGGTATCAGTCAATTGGAATGGTCCTCCGAGTGACCCCAAGTTGCCTTTTATTTCACATGAATGAGCCCTGAAAGCATTATTCCACGGGGACCCATTTTAGTGAAGCGTGTTTGCTAACCGCCACGCTACTCGCTTTATACGACCTGCGGCGCGTTGCTAGGAAACCCTCGGAAAAGACTATTGACCTTTTTGAGGCTTTTCACCAGCACCCTCCGTGACCGTCAAATCGGCAGCGTGAGAACGGGAATGTTTACGTTCCAAATGGACTGAAGTAAAAATAGATGCGGAAACGGAGCTTGAAAAGCCTGCATGACAACGCATTCTCGTCGCTATCTCCGACTCCATCGGCTCACATGCGGATGAAAAGCAAACGGATATTTTCAAAACGCTCCCACAGAGGGGGGGGTTGACCTTTTGAATCATGAAATGGACTCCCTTTTTCTTGAATACAGAAAACAGGGGAACATTTTTTTTACTTGGGTATGCTGTGAACGGCAAGACTTTTAAGCATCCGTTGAATTCTCAGGACCAGAAGTTTAAATCTCGGAAAAATCTTTTGACTAAACTATCAACATTAGTTTCGGGAGATTTCTGTTGTTGGCCAACGCACTGGAGCACTTCCAGACTGAACACAAATATCCTTAGGTTTATTTTTTTTTTCAAATTATCCTTTGCGGCTTTTACAACTTTGGTATCTTATGTGCCAAACTACCATGTTTGTGCCTCAGCAATGAATAGTCGGCCATTTACATACATAAATCTGTTCTTTTCCGTTGCATGATTAGAAGACAAAGACCACTGATTAAATTATAATGAAGTCGTTGGACAGTAGACTTCCCCCTCCCCATTTTTTTGACTCAAATAACCCATATCCTGGATCTTCATTTGTTCTCATGGCGACACTTTCCCAGACTCTAGACGGTGTCATGTTACATTTTTGCTGCACAGGGCCCAGCCGGCCGCTGCGCGTAATTTGCTAATGGCTCCCTGCTGCATGCCACAGTTTCGGCGGTAATTAGACTTAGTCACAACGACGAAACCGTGATTGCACACTCGTCACTAAGCCATTGTTGGGAGAACTTTTAAACAAGCATCACACGTCCGGTACGACTACTGTACGGAGAGGTCAGCTATCCTCATCATCGTGAAAAACTCGTACAACCTGCTTAGTCGTCTTAACAGTCTCTGTTTGGTGCGTCCCATTACGAAGGTTCTGTGGTTTGGAGATTAAAGGCTAAAGGAGATAAAGGGAGTAGAAAAACGTAATTAAGAAGCTTCCTTGTATTTGTAAGACAAACTTACAAGCATGTGTCTGGATTAGGCTGTGCGGAGTTAATGGGACGAGAAAAAAAAAAGGACAGTTAAGCTTGGGTAACAAATCACAATATATTATCATGTCATTTGCTCGACAACATTACCAGTCGTTACAAAAGAAGGCGGCGATTGACACAATGTAACATGTTTATGTACAAAGCGTTAACAAAGGACATTTGGAAAAGTGCTGACATGTGTTTCACACGTGTCGGCCGTCAACAACTCCCCCAACGCTTTGGGCTAATGTTATCTACCAGACAATCAAATTGTTTTGCTTTTCAGTCAAGCTTAGGTTCTTTGTTAAAGACTACCACGTCCTTCTGCTCTTGGTTTGGATTCAAGTTGAAGTGTCTCGTATCACTCAGCAAGCAGCGTCCAATTGTCCAAATGGCTTTTCAATCCTAATCTTCTTCTTTGCTGAAGTTGTCTGAGGGTGACTGATGATTGAAGCTTAGAGAGAAGTAGAGATAACCCGCTTCGACTCGTAACAAATCTACACTAGTGCGCTGGGGTATTTATTGCACTCTTAAATCATGGCTTGTAGCAGGACAGAGGCATGACCACAAGCGGAATAGGTCAAGTGGCAGAAGTGGCAAATGTGAAGGTAGCCCTTAAAAAGTACAAAGAAAATTTTTTGCCGTGTGGGCATCAGAAAACTCGGGTAAAGATTTAAACAGCTTAAGGCTTAAAAGGATTTTGAGGTACCATTTCCGATCCTTAAAAGATACAAGGTATATTCCTAAATGTAACTATGAGAGTAGTGACGCAACGTTACACGTGAAATTTACGAGTGACTCGGAAAATCATGTCAAATCTCTTTAAGACAACTTTAAAAGGTACCGTTTAAAACCCTAAAAAGGGCATCGGCCGCAAAAAAAACAATCGTCAAGGTCTGAAAGACCAAACCAGATAAAAATATTGGCGTCCAAGATACTGGGAGGCACCTGGAAAGATTATGTTCCCAGACTCTAAAGGTCAAGTACCAAGGCTACAAAAGCAAATTTGATTGGACTCACCAAAAACAAACCCTTTAAAGGGAACAATGCTTTTTTTTTTTTTTTCAAGTTACCCCCAAAAACTCCAAGGTACCGTTTCTGTCTAAAAGCAGGTATGTTCCCCAGCTGTAACAGTACTAAACCAGTAACAACAGCACCAAATCTGAGGTAAATAAATAAAATGGTGGTAAATAAATATAACATTTGCACCTGACAGAACCGGAAGACGCAGCTGTAAAAAGAACAAAGAAAATAAGGGCGTGACGGAGAGTGGTTTAGTGAGGTGCGGCAAGTTTCAAAGTAAAACAAAAAGTCACACGGGGGTGAGTCAGCAAAGTTAATTTGAGACCACACATAAAATGGTAAATATGTCTACGAGAATTATCATTATCCAAAGCAGTAGTATTCATCCGATTCCGCCCTCAGTTTCACTGGGGATTTGCAGAAGGCGTCCCCGTTGATGACAGATTTATCCACCAAGCAGTCCAGGTCGCTGGGCGAAGGGTCATCCGAGAGGTCCTCGGCAAGCGTGTCCAGGTAGCTGCCCACCGACAGCGCGTCCAGCTCGTCGCTGTTAACGTCGTTCAGGCTGCTGAGGCTGCCCGGCAACGAGCCGCCGTCCTGGCTATCGGACAAGCTGTACAGGCTGCTGGACAGGCTGCCGTCTTGGCTGACCGTATCGTCGCCTTTGTCGTCGATCACCCAGCGGATGGACTCGATACCTTCGTTGATGGATATCAGCTGCTGCATCAGTTTCACGTCGATGGCGCGCAGGTTGGCCTGTGTGACATAGGGAAGGATTTTAAACAGATAAGATTTTTCTTTTTTTGCGAAAGACGGCAAAGCCAGGAAATTGTATCTTGGATTTTAAGAAATGTTACGACAAACGGACTGTTTGCCGTGAGATTGACAAAGCCTATCAGCTCAAATCCTAGTCTTCAAAACCATCTGCTTTGGGGGCCTAATACCTTTTGTAACCTTAAATAACACGTGGTCTTGAAATTGCCATATTGGCCATTAACAAATTTGAAAATGGACGGTGACCAAAGTCTTTGCATTACACAGTTGAAACAGATATTGCAAATTCACAAGTTGGGTGAAACGATATTAGACCGCAGTATTTACGTTTAGTGTTTATTCCATTCATTTTTTGATATGGTGTTATGTTACAATTTCCCAACTATCAATAATAAAAATTAAAATGTTTTACAATACTCACAGCTCAATGTATCATGGGTCAAAATGACCTACTTATCCCATATCTCAAAAACGTTGATGCATGGGAAGAGATGCACTAAATATTGTCGGAAACTATATTATAGTTTATGACACCTGGGTCATTTTGACCCAGGAACATTATTATTATTGCTGTCCTTAAATTAACCTTGCTTGATATGTTGCAGGTCAAATTCAATCATTGAAGTTAATGCCATATAAACAGTGTTCTTGCATTTTCTGACACACGGGTCAATTGCACCCGAGAACATTGCTGTTCTTAAGTTGACTTGATATGCTGCAGGCCAAACTTAAAAGTTAATTAAACATTAACAGTGTCCTTGCTTTTCTGACAGCAGGGTCAATTTGACCCGGGAACTATTCGTAAAACAAAAGTGGTACAGTACAAGTTTTAATTTACAATTACCAATGACAATGACAAACTATACTATAATAAAAGTGCATCATTACGCTTTTTTTAAAGTGGGGAAAAAAAACAACAATTGATTTCACTCACCATTTCTTGTTTGAGGTAGAAAATTTTGCCCTCCAGCCGGTCAAAGTCTGCGGAATTGTGTCCGGGACGCACCGCCGGGGGTGTCGCCTTGTCGTGTCTGCCCCCCACGAGCGAGCGAACGAGACTTTCGGGAACTTTGCGACCCAACTTGGTCTCCAGGTCCTTCAAATCGGGCAACGCAAAGCCGCCTTCGTCCATGACGGGTCGACGTGTTGGGTGAAATGCTCAAAATTCGTTGTACAGGACAAATTAATACTCGTTTGCGTTGCGTCTGGTGTTGTACGCTAGTGTGTCCCGAGTGTGACCTCATTCATCCTCACAGCAACATGTTGAGTGGAAATGTTGGAGTCCTACCATTGAAGCCATCCGCTTGGCTGCTGCCGTCCGTCCGGCGTCCGCCTCCCCCCGGGTTGCCTCCCTCCGCCTCCGAAATCCGACACCGCACAGGTGAACCGTGTTGTGACGTCACACATCGTTAACCAAAACAATTGACACTTCCGTGTTCAGTTCAAGTCAGGCGTGGAAATTTCCCATTACAATCATTTTGGAATGGAACATTTTTTTTTTTTTTTTTTAAAACGTCAAATTTGATTCGCTCAGCTAACCAGTCATGAGACTCCTAATAAGTATATTTCATGTTATTGCTGTGACACTACACACATTAAATAATGATTTTAAACGGTTTTAATTGCACGGTTGCATGTATGCTGAGCGGCCAAATTTAATTACTGCTATTTAAGTCAGTAATAAAAAAAATAATAATAAAGAAATACAAAGAAGACAAAAACAAATTCTTGCCACCAAAAACTTCTTAAAACACATTTTATTTGTTGCATTTGTAATTTAGTCAGCAAGAGAGAGGGATAAAAATACATCTTAGGGGGAATTCCAGAGTTATTTGGTATTTTAGATACTATCTTATGCTTCAAATCCCGAATGAGCTAGGTAGACATTTAATATACAGATCGTACAAAAGCCTGATTGATACATTCGTGACAGTGACAGGGTGACAAAGAAAAACATACAAATAAAAAAACAAAACAAACAAACAATAATTTAGCGTGCATTTGTTAGGGCCATTGAACGCATCCCATTCTTATGTTGATCTTTATAAGTTGTACTTGCGGGGCTATGGCGGCCCCTGCGGGCTGAAAAGCGCCATTACCAAGGTTTGATAGGTTTGTCGCCAGTTTGCTACACAAAATTAAATCTGCATATATGTTTGTTATTAAAAAACTACCTATGCTTTCAATTTATTTCGACTTAGCTAAAATGTTTTAAAAAAATTGCTGGTATATCATCTAACATGACAAATGTTGTCTTACTTTTGGTTATTATACAAATATTTAATTGTCTTAATTTTGGTGATTATATAAATATTTATTAAAGTAATTATCTAAACCTTTGCACATTCCTTTTGCTATTTTCGTCTACTTGCTTGAATGAGGAAAAATTAAACACGTTATCAGCTATTCATTACTTGAGTAGTTTGTTTTAAAGAATCATTACTCAAGTAATTATTTGGAGGGCTCTTTTTTTATCTTTACTCGAGTCTTGTTATTCTAAGATAACAGTAATCTTGAATTCATGGGAATGACATTATGTTGGAACTTTGGTTTTGCAAAGGCCGAATGAGCCTGCTGCATTCTGAATTGAGTGGTGGTTTTAAAGCTAAAATAAGATTACAATAGAGGCACGCGGCTGAGCTCAGACGACCGACTGGCCTTTGACGTCGTCGTATCGTTGGTACTGATCCCCGAGCAGCGGCTGGAATCCCTCCATCTTGCGGGACCTGGCACGCACAGCACACGAAGTGGCCACGAAGACGGCACCGACGACCACCAGGCCGACGATGATGCCCATTGTGATCATTTCAGTCAGTGTGAAAGGTTGACCTTGAGAAAAAAAAAGATGAATTCATAAAAGTACAAAGTGACCGCCTGAACTAGTAAACGATTGCATACCTGGCCATTGGGCTTCGTAAGAGTACCCGAGGTTTTCGGGGGCGGTCACAAACATTTCAGCGTTGGTCACAGGTGGCCAGAATGGAACCATGTTGTAACCCCGGTTGTGACCAATCGGGGCATTTTGGTCAGGATACACAGCTGACCCTGCCAAGAAAGTCCAACGTCGCCCTCAGTTCTGATGAGGGAGTGCTAATGAAGCATTGAGTGTTGCCGAAACTCACCTGGGCTGTGTCTCCGCAGCCACTCATCGAAGATGGCATCGGTGTAGGTGTGGAGCAAAACGAAGATGGGGTCGTTGGGTGAAAGGTGGGTTTGGCCCCCGGTGCCGTTGAGGAACAGGTGGGCAAGGTTATGGAGACTCCTTACTGCGGGGTCGTAGTTCCCCTGGGGGGCACTATAGCCTAGACGCCATAAAACACACATATTGACAGTTCAATATATGTTTTTCTCAAAAATATATTAAACCAAATAAAAATAATACCAAAGATAAAGGCAGTGTTGGTTTTTAATTTTAACCAATCAGAAGCTAGACGGAAATTCATTTGGGGAAAAGGCACAAGATTGGTCGTACAAGTGTCTGCCAAAAGGTGGCGCCACAACCTGCTATGTGTAACTCGGAAGGCTGAACAAAGTCTTTCGCTACATTCCAAGAATGTCATGGGTGCTCCCTTGGCCTATGTGCCACAAATCATTCAGAACTGATTTGAATCCCGCCAGCAGGCTCACCTTCAATGGTGTTTCTGAAGCTTTCTGAGGAGGTGGAATAGAACGGCGCCGTATCAAAAGTGCTGACTTGCAGACAGTCCGCCACGTCCTGAGGTTCCGGGAGACGCTGGACCATCGGCCTGTTGACGTTGCCTGCCGGGTTCCTTCTTATCGGAGACGTCTCGGTGTCTGCGAAGTAAACGCGTTAGAGCAGACAACCTCACGGTGAGGTCGGCGAGGACCAGCGGCCTTACTGTTGCAGATGGTTCCTAGCGTGTCGTAGTCGGCCACGCTCTCGCAGATGACCCTCCACTGGGAGAAGATGGAGTTGGAGCTGAGCGAGTCGGCGTCAAAGCTGCTCCGGGCTCCCATCAGGTCGTCCGTGCAGATGTCGCACGTGCTGCCACCGATGGCAAAGTTCCAGTAGGGCAGGGCGAACGTAGGCTCTTGCAGCATGTCCTGGTTGGTTTGCACCAGAATGGAGGTGTATTTTTAAAACATAAAATAGAAATGCAGATATTTTCCAGAAATGCAACGATACAAATTAGAAATATTTACGACTAAAACTATTACACGATTTTGGTTCAAAATACAGTTGTGAATAAAGATAAATTAATTTTATCAGCAAAAATGGTTCCTTCCACTTGCACACTGATTTATGGATATTAATAATCCTTAAGTAATTGTTTTAAAAATGGCCACCTAAATACAGTTTCCTCTTGTTTTGATTCGTAACGTAAAGATGGAATTTGTTGCTTTTCAGCGCAGGGGCGGGTCTAGTCTAGTGGGATAAAGGGCCAAGGCCACCCCAAAATCACAAAAAAAAAGCAGTTACAGAGGAGTTTTTCAAGTCTTGAGAAATCCTTGAGAATGCATCTTATTAGAAACCACTGAGTCTAATTTATTTTGAAGACCAAACCATGAAATTTGCATCCCTAATTCAGATTTCCCAGGATGGTAAAACTCATTTTCCAAAAGAAACTCCTTCAAAGTGAAACCACCACATGCTAATGTGGCCGCTTGGCTTACTTGCATGTCTCGCTCCAGTTGGAGCAGGTGGTAGCGATGCCAAGTGACAAACCCGGGACCCTCATGGGAGAAATCCACCCCTCCGAAACTGGGCTGGCCAGCGCCCAGGAAGGTCTTGCCGACGGAGTAGTAATGGCTCCACACAAAGTAGTTGTAGATGGTGATGTTCTCAAAGCGTGTGCTGTTGCTGTCGGGGTCGAGGATCTCGGCGTAGCGCCGGGTGGCGATCACCAGGTCTGGGTGCACTGTGCGCTTGGCCTGGTCCAGCGCGTTGACAAAGGCTTGCTTCTCTGCGGCGCTGAGCTGCATCACGTTTCTCCTCACTGGAGGATTAGCCGGGACAAAGTTAGTTAAATCAACGATTCTCTTTAAGGAACTGAACCTTTATTTACATAAAAAAAAAAAAATCCTGTTTTTTTTTGGGGGGGAGGGCGCCACATCCAAATCTGTGTCATGTTGAAGGGGATGCGTGACTTTTTAACATTTCTTGATAGCTTTTTGCTTATAGACGCCACAAGATGATGGCAAATCATTTATTGAGATTAGACAAAGCTATGGCCTGATTAAATGTTGCATAGTTGCTTTTGCATTAACATATATAAAAATTATCAAATTCAAATGTGTATTTATATTCCAAAATGCATAATCATCAAGGTTCAATCATGATAATCATCGACAACAGGGAACGTAAAACCCGTAAAATGAGGGAACGCAGCATTTGATTCTCCATGGAAATTGATCGGGCAGTGTCCCTAATGTTGTGTCCACTCACCCACAGACGCTCTCAGGTCACAGTTGGCCCCGGTCCAGCCGTGTCTGCATCGTCCGCAGTTGTAGCCGCTGAAATTACCGTTACAGCGGCACGCCCGGGTGAAGAATCGGACCGGCCAACGCTCTCGGTCGTCCCGCCCGTCGTGCGGGTACTGAGGGCCGTGGGGGCGCACGTCCGCCGCGACGGACACGCACTGGCCGCGGCCCGCTGCGAAGCCGCACGGGTCGGCATCGAGGCCCGGCGGGGAGGGGCAGCACTGGCCGCTCCGGAGTCCCTCGGGGGTCACGCACTCTCTGGGGAATTGGGCGCCCACCAGAAGCGAGCCCAGCGCGACCAGGAAACAGCAGCACCGCCACATTGCGTCGGATTGAGTGGCGCCCGGCTGCTTACGAGATCCTCTTTGCCAGCCCCCCAAACAAGTGAAGCGATTTTAAACTGCAGCAGATTAGCACATGACTACCCAGATTTTTGGTGCCCCAGCCCCCGTGACTCGATCACACACACGAACAACATACAGTACTCCCTCAAATTCCATTCTTTTTTTTTCTTTTTTTTGTGGCAGTGAAAGGAAGCAAAAATCACAAGTCTGCAATGTACGCAAATACATTCTACGTGCACATGTTTCTCTGAAAAATGAAATTTTAACATTCTACTCCTTTTACCTTTTCCTTTTATACTACATTTCGTAACTGTTACTTTTACTTTAGCAAAAGACATGACTACTTCTGATTTCCCTTTAAGGCCAGAAGGTTTCAGTGAGTTCCATTCAAGTGTACAATATAAGCACATTTTGTTTTAGAAAATAGAAAATGCTCATGGAAAATATTCTTTTACTATTGTACATAAAATTTACAATGTAGTTTAAAGCTGCAATGCTCTTTAAATTCCCTTTTAATTTGTACTGCAAGTGGACTCTTAGCATGAAGGTTATTTTAAGTTGAAAATTACTAATAGCGTTTCTTCCAAAGAGACATAACTTGGGTGGAATAAAAAAAGGGTCATATGAAGCACTGCACTCAAACTGGGCCGTTTTTTTTTCTTTTTAACAATCAAAGGCAAGGATTATCCACAAAGGCCGAGTCACATCGCCTCACATGACTACCCCAACCCACCGCCTCAGGTTTCTTGGCACACATGGATGGGCCAAAGCACACATGTGATGAAAGCGTGGATGGCCGAGAGTGCGTCACGGATCGCGTGGATGGGAACCAAAAAGAATGAAATAAAACCTGTATATCAATATGATCAAATAATGGAATTGAAAAGTTAAGTCAAAATATAAATAAATAAATGGATATGGTTTGCTCAAAGAATTGAAGGTCTGGGGGGGGTGGGGGGGGGTGTATGTGCGTAAGGCACCACATTCTTTTACTTTTTATGGATTTTATTTACATAAACACTTGAAATCACATTTGAGGATGAGAAAATTATCAGGTAAATACAGGTTGAACTTTTTAGGGCCTTATTTTAGGAAAGGAAAATATAACAGTTTGAAATAGCAGTGAGTGTAAGCAAAAATCCAGAGACAAATAAATAAATAAATAAATAAATAAATAAATAAATGAATAGGAATATTCCCCCACGAGCAACTGAACTTTTCCCTGGGTTTATCATATGCATCTTGAAATGATGGCAAGTATTCTGACTCCCATTCATGAGTTTGTGTAACTAGTTAATTCCAAAAACAGCCACATCACGAGTCACAAGAGGGTGTCCGTCCATACGCAACCAGATCTCATGCTCTCATTTGCTTACTTTTATTCCTCCTTCTGAAAAAAATCATGAGTTATAAAAGTTGGTAGTTGTCACTTTTTCAACACACACATATTTTTTTTTCATCTTTTGTATTTGTTGCATCTTATGTGATTGTACCAGCGTCCATATTTTGATTTATCAATGCATTGTTGTATGATGACCAGCAGAGGGCAATGACGTCCTTCATTTTCCTTTTTTTTTGTGTCCACCCCATGTATTTGTTTCCATTCATCTTCTTATAATTAGGCAACCGGCTTGCCTCCATCACGGGGAGTGGATTAAAAAAGTGCGTCTCCCACCAATATGCCCACAATGCACCTGGGCGCCATGCATGCTTCTGTGCCCTCACTGACTCAACTTTGCCTAATTGGCGCATGCGCGACTTCCCGGTGGAGGAAATTAATTGGCTTCCCAATATAGACGGGCATTGATCTGTGCGCCGTGCCGCGTCTGCGCTCCGGATGGGAAACTTTGATAAGACTCCCGTCCTGAGAACACAAAAGAAACGCCAGCGCTAACGATGTCACCGCCACACACGCAGGACTTCTTTTATGGAAGACTTTTTTTTTTTTTCTCCCTGAGGCGCCTGCTCAAAATAGGTGACGCGCTTCCCTAATGAGAACTAGTATAGTAAACAACTTCGCATATTGGAACCGCAGCAGACGTTTTAGGCAAATAACTGGTCAAACAACTTAGTCATGACCTATTTATTTTACTTCGCCTGAATCTCGTCCACTCTCCTGCAACACTTTCAGGGAGTAATCTTGCCAGCCCTGGCTCGGTTGCGCCTCTGGTGTAATTAAGGACTTCTCATTGAAATCATATTTAATGACAAAGACAGCGGTAATAATCCGCGAATGAGGCCAGCAAAGGGGCAAAGTAAGGCATCTCAGGACCGTCGATTGTTTCCGCTGACTTGTGCATAAGTGACAGGCTGCAGTGTGGATGGATGCATGCATGGCTAATGCGCTGGCTCAGCACGAGCACCAGCTAAGTAGCGGCAAGAAGAGATCGGGGAAGGGCGCGCTTCTTTTGCTGCTCGCTGACAGGAACGTGGCACTCCACCTGCGTTTTTAATACGATCATAATCATAATCAGACGTCCCGTGAACGTTTTACAACCGGGCTGGGAGACGTTTCGGAGGAGACAATAGTCAGTCTGACTACCATTAGGAACGCTTGCGTAACAAAGCGCCATCAATTATGCAAGCCACTCCGCTTGTTATCCATTTTTAAAGCGCACCCTCTTTTGATGCAACTACAATTGGACATTTGTGCCACCACGTTTGCTTTTGTGCCTCTCGTGAGGACTGAACTTTGCTTCAAAAGAAAATGTGATGTGACTAGCGAGCGTTAAAGTATTAAAGCTGTCGGAGGGCCGCGTGACGTCATCAGATGGCGTCATTGACGAGCCTGCTGGGTGTCTTTGCGAACTCATTATAAAATGACGGAAATTATTATGGTTGGTACTATAGAAGTAAGGGCAGATTTTATTCTATTTATTTATTTATTTATTAAATGTAATGATAAAATATATATTGTCGCACTTCAAAAGCAAACAAATTCAATAACAAGACTTTTATTTTTTTAATCGATATTTGTATTGAATAGAACCATCACAACAAAAAAGTTTTTCCTGATTATAATACGATTTTATTCTCGTAACATTCTGACTTTTTAGCTTTTTTTTTTTTTTTTTGCAGCTGGCCCAATTCTGGTACACTTCTCCGTATTCCGGGAGCATAAACGCAGAGCTATGAAGCGCTCGTCCCAAAGTGCAAGTGCGTTTTAACGGAGGAAGTCCTCCATCTTACCATCATGCCCTTAAGCCTAATTAAATATTAAACCTTTTATTGGATCTCGCGGAGGTATTTGTAAATACATTTCATGCCAGGAAAGGCACTGAAGATTCCAAATTCGTCTCCTGACACAAAGTTGAGGTTATTGCCATCGCACCCCCTCCATCTCTAGCAGCCTCCAGTCCATTTAGGAGCATTTAGAGTGATGAAAGACAAAGAGAATTGCTGCAGAAAAGCTTCCAGGGGGAAAAAAAAAAAAGGCAAGTCAGACCAGTAATAAACTATTCCTCGACAGGATTGGACATGTTAACGGCAGATTTAACGATACAGGGCGAGTGACAAAACAAAAACAACAACGAAGAAAAAGCAAGAAGACCTTTTCAGTTGATTTCTTGACAAAAAAATGAGGGCTGAACAGAATGAGCACGGCTGCGGGAAAGCAATTTTAAAGTGCAGAAAACAACATGACTGATGTGGATGCGACCCTCGGCTTACAGCTACATTCTTTAAACTGTTCATTGGACAAAAAAGTTTCAAAGAAAATACTGTTCATTCACGAATGCATTTTTTACGTTGACTTTTAAGTCTTCTTTAAAAAAAGTCAGTCCGTCCATCCAATTTAGTTTGATAGCTTGCGAGTTAGCTATCTAGCTCGCCATATACTCTGCGGCATTAGCCGAGGCCTCTGGGGGAAACTCGATTACAAAACAACGGGGCAAAAGTTCGCCTTGGCTCATCCTTTGCTGTCCCGTCTCGTCAAGGCAGCTCAATTGATGACCTCATCCGAGAATAAATCAGGGTGGCTATCATCAATAGCACAACGGTGCAATTGGGTCATAAGCCCAGTTCGAATAAATGTTGTAAAACACACAATGGCCTTCACTTTGCTCCGTCCACCATTGCCAGGTGGAAATTAGAGGAGGACTATAAGGTGACTCTACTGCAGTGCTAAAAGTCACCAACTGATGGCGCACTTTCACTAGAATAAATGGATGCTGTGTGTGTGTACGCGTGTGTAATTCGTCATGGGGAGGAGTACATGGCAATTAGTAGTGTTTGTCAAACCATATTTGTACGGATGTTTCTGACTTTCAACTCCTATTTGCCATTAGTTTCAAGACTTGACATATGTTATACAACAGCCACATTTTTTTGGGAAAAACGCTGACCTGGTTTTGAAACAAAAAAGGCTCACGTCACAGTCCATTTCCTCTGGATGTAATCGTAATATGTTATCAAAATGAAAATTTAGCAAACTGAAAAGCCATACAACGTTATTCTTGTATTATTCAAACAATACTCCTAAAACTGCCTCATTTGTTAATTAAAATGAAAGACTGAATTCACGCAAGGATGTCATAACAGTACTGTTAATTTTCCTGAAGTTAAAATAAGATTAATTAGTTTCCCCACATGTAGCTAAGCACTTTTTTATTAAACGATATGACAATTTACCGCAAATTATTTCATGGCTCCCCGAGCTAAAGCTGGCAGAGAAATGCTTGAGGTGCTCTAAATTACTCACAGGCAGGCCGTACACATCTGCAAATAAAGCCCAAGCCAGATCGGTGTGGCCGCGGCGCCGTGGCGGGAGTCATCAATCATGAGACGCCTCCTTCTGGTCAAATCAAGCGCACCCTGCCGAGAACCGAACGCCGGTGCCAAAGCCGAGACGCGAGGCAGGGTGAGGCTCTTCCTGGCTGATGAGCATGAGGGGCATGTTGAGGCATTTTGTGACATCCAAGGGCACTCATCTCCAAGCAGATGGATGGGGAAGGCTCCCTTACCCCAACTGGGACCATTTTTTTCTTTTTGTTCCACTGGATGGATGTTGTGTTACAGACGGAGGTGAAGAAAATATTCTGGTACTGTACAAGCTGAGGAGCTGTGATAAATAGTCACAGAACGCTGTCCAGCTTCAACACATGTTCCAAAATGTCTTCTTTATTTTAACACTTTTATTTTTCCACTTTAGGGTTGACACCTAATCAAACCTGAAGAGTAGAGCCTTGATATGGGGAAACAGTTACCGAGATAATCTCAAACATTTGACTCACCAACAGCTGGATTTCTTATCCACATCCAACACATCTTTGGACTGAATCGGGAATCACAAGTTCTGGGTCCTATGAGTCCTCTGGCTGGATCCTGTAAAGTACGGAAAAACTGCAAACTCAGATCGTTTGACGCAATGAATCGAGTTAACAGACACTTGTTTACTGACTCAAGTGAAGAGACTCAATCAGACGATTTGGTTTACTGAGTATTGTTGGCAGACTCAGACACATTGATTCACTGACTCAAATGAACGGACTCAACGAAAACTTTAGACTCAGATGACTTGGCTCACTGAGTGGAGTTAGCAGACTCTGATTCAATGGCTCAAGTGAACAGACTCAATGGAAACCAAACACGCAGCGGCTTACGGCAATTTGACTGAATGACTCGAGTCTAAAGACTCAGATAATTTGACTTTCCCCAAGTTCGCAGACTTAGATGATTCACTGAGCCATGGAGAAAACATGGCCGACTCATACGAGTCGTTTCACTGAGATTCCACCTTTCAAGCCTTATAATCCCATCAACGCAAACTCCAAGCATTAGCGATAGCTTGAATAGTCGACATTTCACTCTTTCCGCAGCTCGGAGCTGCAGACAACTTGAGGTACTCCTCGTGCTTTTTGCATAAGACCAATTCTACCCAGGTCAAGGTCAGCTATTCCACAGGAGAGGAATCTGAGCTATCACCATATCTGAGCAGCAGGATTCACGGAAAGTACTAAAGTGTAGCGCACATGTGTAATTGGCCTCCTGGCATCTTCACGCCGCCACCCCATTAAAATGCCTTTGAAGCATGCCCGCCACATTTACCCCGAGAACAAAGAACAGAGATACGACGATGATGAATTAAATCCCGCCTTCGCTCTGCGGCTCACCATCTCCGCCGTTATTGACAGGTCAGATATGCAAATGAGTTGTCTGATGTGGACTGATATGTATGCACGGTTCCTTTAAAGGTAGGTTTATCTTCAAAAAGACAGGATTGCAACGCGCAAATGGTAGCATTTCGGGTGAGTAACATTTCAAGCAAGGTCAAATATTGTTTTTCAACCACCAGCATTTCTCTACCAAGCGGGTAGACAAGAATAATTCCTCATTGAACTCAGACTTTTAAAAAGTGCTGTCAAATGTTTGGCAAATTTCACTTTGATTCTCAAAGTGTGGCATGTGGGCTCCCTCTAGTGGTAGGCTAAGTGTCACTGGATATTTATTTGGCTTCTTTGTTTATTTTTAATACAATACAGTAAATTATCTAAACACAGATCAGTTATATTTAATGATTATATGGAGTGCATTTATTTTCAAACATTCATTTCGGTACAATTTGAATTCTGCCTAGTAACAAGCAGTTTGCTTCCCTATCAATTACGTCCCTCCATACACCAACCCACCAATTACCAATGACTTTCAATGACAGAGGCATTTTTCATGTAGAGTAAGGGGGCATGGGGGGTGGTTGTAGCCCCCCTCACAACAGATCAATCACTTGTTATATAGGGCAATATATTATTCAAAAAATCATAGTTGTCGCCAGGTGGAACTGGAACACATCATTAAAGTGTATTTGTTTTGCGTTCTTTACCTTCCCGTCGACGAGTTGGGAATCAGATCAAGGAGAGGAAAACAAGGCTAACGCCGCTGGCAGCATCATCCAGCCTAAGCCCGGCGATGTTTTGATCCGAAAATTCTCGCGGTGTCTATCCTTGGGAGCTTCATAGCACAAAAAAAAAAACAAAAAAAAAAAACAAAAAAAAAAACTTCCCAAACAAACAGATGAACAATTAAAGGGACTGATTTGAATTGTAATTAGTGAACTTTTTAGGACAATGAAGAGGCGAGAGTGTTTTTCTTAAATTACAATAAAAACAAGAAAACACTGGAATTTTGACTGGAGTCAAAAATGACTTTTCCTTTTTAAAAGATTAAATTTTTTTTGGTTTCAGCTTTGGCCAGTTGTGCTTTGCTCAAGGGCTATAACCATACGTAACTTTGTTTTTTTTTTGCATTAGCAGCAAGTAAAGCAGGGCTGAACCGTGGTTAATATATTTAATGCAAAAAAAGATAACTTCCCCTTTATGATTATGGAAAATGTGGGGTAGTAAATTCAATCATGGCTATTTGAGGCTTCATGATTGTCGTGACTAACTAAATATTTCATGAAGCCAAAGCTTGGCTTGTTGTCCCACGGTCGCTACATACAAAAAATATATCAAACAATTGTTTTGTCAAACATGAAGCCAATTCCACCCATGTTTTACCGGCGCTTTTTTTTTGGGGTGCCGTTGATCAAAGCCCGTCTTGTTTTTTCGGATGAAGCATGGAAGATCACAGCGTAATAAATTCACCGAAAAAGTTCGAGTTCGAGCGATACAAGCATCAGCGTCGTTCTTTTTGTTACACAGACACATGAACACAACGATGACAGAATTGCAGTAAGAATTCATTATTATTAATTCCATTATTTTTTTGGGGTAGTGTTTGACACACTTAAAAGAACTGGGTGGAAGCGGAATGGAGGGGAAAAACATAGCAATACAATATTTGACAATAGTGGCTAGCAAATGAGTTTGCAGTCCCAGTTTTTGAGTAGCACTGCTTTAAGTAGTTAACAGAAGGCCAATCCTCCGCCTGCTTTCACTCCTTCTTTTTGTTTGTGAAGCTTGTGTGCTGCTCGTGTTGCTTGCAAACACAGCGGGGTCCTAATTCCACTTCGGTAACGCTCACAGACCCGTGACTAATCCTCCGAAGGCCACGGCAACACACTGAAAATATACATAACCGTCAAGAGCCCGAACACCCACATGCTTTGCTTTATGCCGCGTTGGAGAAGAATAGCATCAAACAACGGAAGGCCATCTGGAGGTATTAACAATGAGCCAAACATTGACTTTTTCTTCACACTGAAAAGCGTGACTGATAAATGAAATACCTCGATTGTTATGTCGAGCGGGAGCACCGGGTCAAGGCTCGATATAAGCATTCAGTCAAAATTTGCATCATCACAACACAGTGAACAGCAAAACAAAAACTAAACTAACCCGTCCCAAAAAGTTTCGCTGAAATAGCCGTGCTGACACCGCCTACACGCTAGTAGTTGGAAGCCGAGGCAAACTCAGCGCTACTTACGTAGCGTCAGCTAGCTAGCGACGAGAGGCGGCTTGCTAACTAAATGATCAAATCATCAATCAGAACCTCCATGTTGGTCAAAAAGATAATGCTGACAAGTATTGTCCTCATGAAAAGATTACAAGGAATCGGGCCAATTTGCAAGCTAACCTTAGCTTGACATTTAGCACTGGAATTAAGCGCTTGGGTGATCTGATACACTTCAAAGAAGCCTGGCTTGAATCACGTTGAAACGAAGCATATTAAACTTTAAGCAGCAAAATTGCAGGCGATAATATCGGAGTATCTGAGTAGAACTTCATACTAGCTAAACAGAACTGGAAACCAGATACGAATTAAGTTCTGCTTCGGCATATTTTACCCGGGATTGGTCTATTGGCTTTAAATGATATTCATTTTGAAAAAACAACAACATTTATATCAGAAATGTTGTTTGAGTTTTTAACAGTAGGGTTCCTGAGTTTTGATTTTGAGTTGAGCACAATTAATGTTGTCAGAATTTGATTATACTAGATGCCGTTTTTTAGATCAATGTAGCTTTTCTGAGAAACAATACAACTCATTCGGAAATACTAAGTTTGTATTCGTTCTTTAAATTGCCCTTCTAAAAATGTTTCTGGACAATAAAATACAGTTTGCTGCTAGACACAATGTGACAATTTAAGAAATGAGTTGCTAGGCAGAATTCATAGAGTTCAGTTTCAATTCTCAGGAAAATTGCTCGAGGCCATGCGCACGTCGGGATTGTCCGAGTCGAAGTGTAAATAGGATCTTTCCCTCGGAGCTCGCGATCCATAAGACAGGTGTCGGGTTGCTCCAATGAATATCGAAAGGCAGAGAGAGCAATCAGCCAACCTTCGCATGTTCAAGATGGAGGGCCTGGCGCCATTCGCTCACCCACACACAAACAACCAATCACCCTCGTGACATTGATTGATGCGTTGGCCCACTTTGAAATCTATCACCCTCGCCAGCACACTGGTTGCCACGTTATGTTACAGCTTAGTATGCAACACGGGAAAATAATAATAATAATAAAATAAATAATGGAACTTGGATTCAATCGGAATTTCATCGGCTCCGGGTGTCATTTCGAGTTTCGTTCCAACGACGTCGGCCAATCAGATTATTTTCCCATCTCTTATCTCTCAAATATTATGTAACCGTAGAGACTTGTGATGATAATAAAATTCCATCCTGGGAGATTTTTCCATTTTCAAATATGACGCAAAGTACAAATACTTGATGAGTGCGTGAAAGTCAATTTTTCAGGTGTTTCTATCTGAGCCGTCTTTGCTTTCCAGAGACGCACACGTTGTCATCAGAGCTCCTCAGGGTGATGTCTCGCTCCTGAATGATGAACGCCAACGTGACGCCGCTCGTATTCATCACTCATATTACCGATATGGTCGAATCACTTCCACAGCCGAGCCAATCGTTTGTCAGCCGCCAGCTCTGGGAAGTGCTGAGGGTTATTTTTCTTTCCTCTTGGGTCTCCTGCCCGATAAGTGCTCTTTGGCATCTTGATGGAGAGAGGGCAGAACGGACGCAGTGTGAAAAAAGGCGGAGTTACGCAAGTCTGGCAATTTGATTGACGAGGCTGACTGACGCCGGAATTAATTGATGATGATCAATCGGTCGGATATTATGTCGGTGTTTTGCCAGTGGTGGGCAGACTTTTTGTGTTCACATTTTATTTTTGCACAGATTGACAAGTGGGCCAGATAAAGTTTATTTTATTAGTGGTATAATATTTCATTCTTTTTTAACTGAATTTGTAAAATTAATTTAATCAGGACCCAGCCACATTCATTATCGAAATTGTTTACTCCCCGCAACAAAGTCAGGGAAAAGAACCGCTGTGCCATGAGCGATTTTTTATTTATGACTATTAGACTGGTCAATCGCAATTTTTAATCAGAGATGGCTTTGTTATCATTAATGTAATTTGGATGGTTCTTTTAAAAATATATTTACTTTTTTTTCCTAGTACGTCAGCCTTTGGAGATATTTTCTTTTATGTTGTTTTGAAGTTTAAGCTATAAAAGTTTGCGCAATACAGATTTTATTATGTGTTGGTTTATAGCTATGAAAAATACCACCTGTTATTGAACCCAACAGTTGATTCATAAATATGTCTAAAATATTATCATATTATATTGCATTTATTATTATATTATTTTTATGAAAATATGATGCGCTGGAGAACAAAATGAGGGCAGTTTTGGAATCAACAAACAAAAAAATAAAATAAAAATTGACTTGGATTTCTGATTACAAAAAGTAAAAATAAATACAAAATTCTATATTTTTGGTTTTTGTAGTTATAATTAAAAAAAACAAATTTATTAACAACAAAATTAAAATACTTTAAGACATTTTGATAATGAATGACTGAGTTTTAACAACAAAATACAAATATCTTCATATGGTATCATTTATAATTTATTTATTTGCAATTGTGCAACCAATAATTTAATATGTACGAACCACTTATTTATTCTAACTAATATCCTAATCCATCCAAATCAAAGTGAATTCTTATACTTGCCCATTGAGGTCAAACCACTAATTTCTCTTTTTTTGTCCCACAAGGTCAAAAGCAGAGCATTGAATGCAATGACTTATACCACATGACTCTGATTAATTGTATAATTAAGTACTGTGTGTGTGTGTGTGTGTGTGTGAGAGAAGGTAAGCGAGACCAGCGCAACCCTGAGCGTGGCGTATCGGTGACGGGCGAAGAAGGAGAGCAGACGCTAATTTACCATTTCAAAGCCATTCCGCTATTCACATCTGACTTTATACCTGTAATATATTTTTAGGCACAGCGATTGTGGCTGCTTCTTCCCGAGGGGGAAATAACCATTCCCTGTGCTGACATCTCCGTTGCATTCTCTATAGATCAAACAGGGCCAGGTCCTGAAGTGCCACCACCCGCCCCAGTCCCACACATACACACACATACACACATGCACACACCCTGAGGGTCCATGCTGCCAAACACATGAAGTGTCTTTGTTAGTGCCTGCAAGTCACCTCACAAAGGTGTTATTTCCCGTATAACACGATCTCCTGCAAGTCACTTTGAGCCTCGTGTTGTGTTCATTTATGGCAAATGTTCAGGGGTCATTTTGACCCGAGGCCAGACTGTCTCAGGACATGGTTAGTGCATGTCAATTGAGTGTAAAAAAAACACAAAAAAAACACACAATTTTAATCAGCACAGTATGTGACGCACTAGATTGCTTTTTAACATTGTATTCATTTTAAAATGGGTCATTTTGACCCGCAACTTAATCCAAAGTGCTTCGTGCCGCCAAGTTGGGCCAAGTTTAACTTTGTTAGTGCTCCATCTTTGTCCCAAATTAATACGTAGTGAGGGTTCAAACAAAGACCTAGAGCAGCACTGGCGTTGTGGTGAAGGAAAAAAAAAAAAAAAGGAAAAACAAAAGCGTCCATGCTTGGCAGAGGCTGGTAAAGCGTTGGCCTGGATTTAGAGGGAAAAGTTTGTTCCACTTTCTCCACACTTTTCACTCGTCTCACTGCACTTTGTGCTACCGCAAATCAGCTCTCAGCAAATTTGTGGAAATTAACTTCCGCACTGTCTAATTAAATTTAACGTCGTACAAAAAACCTTTTTGGCATGCGGGGGTTGTATACTTCATCTCTGTGGAATACTACTTTTCTGTTTTTTTTTTTTTTTTTGATGCAGGAATGCAACCACTAAACATGTCGGATAGTTCAGGCCAACAAAAAGCTTTAAGCAGGCCATCATCAAATCTTTATGATGTTTCGACTTCATCAATGAGCCTTTTTGTGTTTGGTTTCTAAAAACTATAGGATGATGATTAAAATTATGAGCTCATGATTATCAAAATTCATGCATTCCCTTTCCAAGTGGCCTTCTCACGAATCTAGGCTAATTATAGCCGTAACGCATCGGAGACTGGGTTGAGGGAAACTCACACAAGACAACAACAACCCAGGCGATGTAATTTACAGCATGTTGGCCTAATTTTTTTTTTTTTTTTTTTTTAAAAGCAGCTTTTTTTTTTTTTTTTGCATCAAGGCATAGAAGTCAAGCACTTGGTTTACTTTGCAACTCCTCAGTTTGGGTGTGGCTCACCCGTCAGTACCCAGAATTCAATTTTGTAGGCAAGTCAGTCGTGAGTAGACCCACAGAAAAAAAATACCAAGGACTCATTCAAAGACACAGGAGGTCTGACATTTTGGTAATTCATTTATCCTTCAAAGACGAGCAAAGACGAACAGAGAGAGACGCTTTAACTGGCCACAAAGGCTACCAAATAGTGAGACAAGAAATTTCAGAGAAAGCCGAACAGTTCTCAATTAGTGCAAAAAGAACCAAAATCCAGGTTGTGACCACGTAAAAAAAAAAAAAATAGAATGTACAAAAACTAAGTCGGGTGCCTACCTCATTAAATTTTCATCTCAACTCAACTTGATTTATAGAGCGCTTTAAATACAACCATAGCTGTAAACAATGGGTCTTAAAAAAAATCCTATAAAAACAAAGACCGAAATTTCACCAGCATATAAGAGGCAGCAAATACAATGAAAACAACAGGGGCCCCAAAATTGAACCCTGTGGAACACCATATGCATTAAGATTCAGAGCAACCATGGTTAAGAGAAAAAGTTGTTTAAAATATTAAAGTAGCTAAGTGTACTTGTCAAAAAACATACAGCGCATCTTAAACTAATTGTCGGTGCGGTCATGCCAGCATTGCGTCGAAATTAGTCAGTTTACATGTAGTACTCTAGTGATTAGCTGTCGTTTACAAAATCTTTCGTCAGAAGTTCGTCGTTTTGATTAGCAGTCATTACAGCCCACATTTCCCTCACGTTTCAATCCCAAAACCTGACCAGCATGAAATGTTTCAATTTTGCGATGCGTTGAGTTGAAAAACATTCCTAATCAATATCAGCATTTCTATAATTAGACTAGGATGAAAGGCTGAGACAATGTGTGCTTCGTTAACTCCAGTCAAAATTCCCATCGGTACTCGGCGCTCGTTGACTACCCTTGTGCAACGCATAGTAATTACATAAAATTAGAATACTAATTACATTGGTGCGGGTGGCTTGGAATGAATAGTTTGGATGTCATTTCATAGTACATTCAAGAGCTTTCAATATGGGATGTGTCGGAATAATTGCCAACTGTGCGCTGATTGTTTCCTTGCACCTCTTTAGAAATTGATTACGAAAAGTGCTTGTTGTGTGTGCGGATAAGCAGATCATCCATGACGGCTGAACTGTTTGTTCATCCATCGCATATAAAAACGGGTAGTCGGAGAGTTGAGGGGGGGGGGGGGTCGTTTTCGCTTTCATTTTCCGCAGTGAGGGTCTTTATTATTCCGGTTCTGCTGCATGACACTTTTGGGTTGCGTCCCGGTGGAGATCCTCGCAGAAACTGGGTCGAATGTTAAATCGGCTGTTGAATCAAGAACAGAGCGGGAGAGTCTCAAAAGGAGGCTTCATGTTTTCCAAGCGTTAAAAAAAAAAAAAAAAAAGACATGGAAACAGCATTTCCTCCTCTTTTATTGACGCAGTAGAGTTGCCTTATGGCCACAGCTGACTTTTAAAATGTGCTTATGTAAGAGCATACATCTTTAAATAATCCAGTTTACAAATTTGATGATTTGCTTATCGTAAAACTTGCTGGTATTATGTTGAAGGTGCTTTATTGATTTGATTGTTGACGGTAAATTAGCAAGGTCATATCAGAGTTGAAATATGTTCATTTGGATGAATGTTTAACTTTAAGTTCAGTTTATTCCTATGTTGTTTGTTTAGCTAGCTAGCTAGCAAGCTAGCTCGTTGATAAATTCAGTTTATTCCCATGTTGTTTGTCTAGCTAGTTAGCAAGCTAGCTGGTTGATTAGTTCAGTTTATTCCCATGTTGTTTGTCTAGCTAGCTAGCGAAATAGATAGATAGATAGATAGATAGATAGATAGATAGATAGATAGATAGATAGATAGATAGATAGATAAGATAACCTCTAAGCAACTAACCATGTTGTCTATCTAGCTAGCTAGCTAGCAAAATAGATAGATAGATAGATAGATAGATAGATAGATAGATAGATAGATAGATAGATAGATAGATAGATAGATAGATAGATAGATTTGTAAAATAATTTTTGTTCTATGTCCAGTACCAAGTGGGTTTCCAAGCGAGTGTTTGATCATGAAAGCCCGCGTTGAACCAGGGAATTAGCAGGAGAGTACAGATCAAAGATTTCTGCTTGGATCCATCGGCCATTAGCCGGGAATATTCCTCCCTTCCCAACTCATTTGGTGCACGCCTGCTGACGGAAGCACTTACGCAGGGCTTTATCGTACATTGGTGGGCTACAAAAACAACCCAAAATAGAACTTCGTCAGAGAAAAACAAGCGCCGTTTCTTTGACGGTACCTTTTTAGCCATGCAAGCGAATCACAGTTTGACGCATGCAAAGACAGCCCCAGGGATTCGTCGTTTTTTTTCTACAGCCACTTCAGTGGGATCGTTTGGAATTTTGCCTGGGTCGCAGCGGTCTACTGATTGCGCAAATGCAATCGGGTCGCATACCTTGCAACTCAGTATGTTGATATTTATTCATAATAATAGTCACATTGCGCTCACATCGGCATCTGTCTCATGTTGCATATGCTTCAGTTTCAAAGCGAGAAGTCGACTCGGAATTCACACTTCACTCTTGCTTACGGCGTTTTGACACTCGCGTTGCATAAACAATAGAAAATAGCATCTTCGCCATGCTTCGCTGGGGCTGATTGTGATAGTTGATGGGTAGATATTTACAACAACAAAAGTTGACGATGCAAAAAAAATAATGACAGACACTCAAATTTTAAGAAGAGGTTTGCTTCTAAATAAATGAAACTGTACATGTTTGACGAGAATTTCAGAACATTTGGTTTTGGGATATTTATGGAATTTTTGGAAAATCACGGAATAAACATTTCAAAGGCCTCTAGAATTCTTATGAACAAATACATTTGGGGAAAAAAAAATGATTACCAAAACAAAATTCACCCATTTTTATCCATCTCAGCGGGGCAGCCATTTTGTCACCTGGAAATGACATCACAGTTGCCAGGTCACAACCAATTACGGCTCAGCTTCAGAAAACTGCTGATCCATGATTGGGTGTGACTTGGCAAATGTGATTTTATTTTCAGTCGACAGAAGGTGCCAAAATGGCCGCCCCATGAGATGGCTAAAAACAGGTGGATTTTGCCCGTTTCATTCATATTCAACAAACGAAACATTGATCGGAACATTGTGCTTCGACTAGTTGGGCTGCACAGAACGTATGATTATGAAGAAAATTTGGGGGTTGACTTCCCCCTTGAAAACTCCAAAATCTCATTACGTATTTTTCCGACCCCAGCTCAGCTTTGGAATGACAAAGATGGATACTTTGCAGCGGATGTGTTCTGTACTCTGAAACTCGCTCGTTCTCCATTTCCCCACACACACAGCGACTGAAAAGCAGCAATGTCAGCAAAAAAAAGGACCAACTCCAGGTGGGATAGTGGGTGGGAAGGGGGGGGGTGGTGTCGGGGGTGGGGATGCAAACGCTAAGAAAAGACAGTGGTGGAAAGTGCTAATGAATGGCTATCGCAAAGTCAAGGCGGACTCCGCGTTGAAATACGCGCTCGTCGGTGATTAATGACTACTCGGCTGCTGTAATGGGGACCACTGGGACCTCATTCACTGGAACCTTTAATAGAATAGTCCCCAAAAGAAAGAAAAAAGATGAAGTCGCCATTACCGTGCGGTTTCTGGCTTGGGAAGTATCACAATGGAGCTTTTCTTAGCGCGGCAAAGACTTTTGTCAAAGCAATGGAAGAGATGACGCTTGTGTTATTAGTGTCACCCTTTTCAGCCTCCTCTTTTTGTTTGTTTCTTTGATACACCAAATGTACATGGGTCAATGTGACCCGCTGCAAAATTAGACTTTTATGCCCTCTTGTATCTCGTGTGTCACTGCCAGGTCAATAATTTTAATATGCCGTATTAATTAAAAAAAAAAAAAGTATCTTCTCTTTTAAAATGTTAACATCTCCCTGTTTTTGAATCATTCCCAAAATAATATAACTATTTTCCTTATAATGTAATTGTATTATTTAAAATCATATATGTATAGCTTTATTTTTGTGAACACAACTTTATTCATAACACTTCATTTGATGGAGGATTTTATTTTAACCTAAAATATATATTTTTTAAAACAAATAAATATGAAAAACCGAATTTGCCTTAGGTACAAATTCATTTAATTCCTTTGTAATCATAGGATCTTCTTTGTGATAAAAAACTAACTTCTTTTTTTTATTAAATTAGTCAGTCAAAATAATTCTTTTTTGACAATCAGTTGCAAGATGCGACGTAATCGGCGCTAACAGAGCGCAGAATTCCGATTACAATCTGTTTGACTTTTAAACAACTTTGACCCTCTACGTTGAGTGTGTGCACAGTTCTACCACCAACGTTACATTTTTTTTTTTTTCAGAACAAACATTCATCTTTGCACTTCTGCAAAATGTATAATTAATCTCCCAACTGTTTTCCACATGCAGTCAGGCAAAGAAATGAATTAATCATATGCGCACGTTTGCCTTGTGTACGTCTCCCAAGGTCATTTTCAGCTGAGGACCACTTGAGTCCTCTGAGAGCTCTTCAAAATATTAGAAAACAAAAAGGATCAAACTAACCCAGCTCATTAGGCAATCCGAACAAAACCGTACACATCACGAGCGCATTAACGCGAGCGCTTTTAATTTTAGCACATATGCACAACTACTTCCTGGTGCGCGCTGAAAGTAGCGGCCGCATGTTTACTCCTTACGTAGATACGACATTTTGAATTTTGTTTGTTTTCTCTTACCAATTAGCAATTCAATTTGCGTCACCACACATTCACACACAGCATTATGAATTACCAAAATGCATTTTTCCTCATCTCAAAACATGTGATATTTTAAAATTCATAAATGTCAAAATTTATAATTCCCATCTTAACATGGAGGGCCTTATGTAGACATAATCAAGTCCCATTGTGCCTCACACAGATAAGTCTCCATAAAGACCTTTTCATCCTTGGCCAGCAATGAAAGGAACCTTGTTAGCAAGCTTTTTGGAACCGCTTTTCATGAGCTCCACACAGGTGGAAAAAAAAAAAAAAGACTTCCCTCTAAGATTAATTGGAAAGGAACTTTTGCAAGAAATGAGCGAGTCGCTCTGCGATTGTCCCCAATCGGAGACCGTTAATGGCATCTCGGCCGCCGGGATCCTCTGGAGGTGTCGCTAAGCCGCAAACAATGGGAGAGGAATCATCTAGCGTCGCACCGTCTTGACATGGGGCCCACCCAACATAGATTGCTGCCATTGTGCCGCCGAGGCTATTTTCATTTGTTTGGGTGTCACCATCCAGACCGTTGTATTGATCTCGCTCTTTCTGTCTGTCGACTGCTGGTTAAGAAAACACACCGTCGGAGGTCTCCCCAGCCATGAAAACCAATACTTTTTTAGCTGAATTCTACCTGCCTGTGCAACAATAGTTAGCCCGCTGCATAGTCGCACTCCAGCCTTCGCTATTTTGCTCGCTCACAATTTCGTATTTTGTGTGCTGAAAAACTGCCTTATTTGAATGAGCTTTGAAGCAGTGTCTCGAAGAAATTAGTAATTTGGCGTCACCTGGTGGCAGCTTGGTGAAATGCAGCAATAATGAACTGACGAGAGGTGCTTCAGTTAATTAGAGTCAAGCTTTACAAAATGTTGCTGGGGACGCAGGTACGATCCGTATGATGTTTTTGTTTCGTAATTTCAGACACGGCGGACTGGATTTGTACTGCGACCGCCCGTAGAAGTAGTAAATTCTACTTCCATTCCACAACGGCGCAAACGTCCTGATTATACCAAATTCTGCTAGCGCAATGTCTAGCAAAATATCAAAAGAAACAAACCACCATCTTCGCTAGATTTGAGCCCGGAACGAAAGTAGGGCCCAAAGTAGCGTTTAAAAAAAATGAGTTTGACTTCCAAGCATTGATCTCCACTTTTAGCATTTCTTGCAAAATTCAAACCAAAACCTCAATTTTGAAAATGTCACGATTGGATTGCGACAACCTTGTTACCAAAGTCCCTGAGCCACTAATCGTCCCTCTGCCATTTTCCACTTTCCATGTCCATTTCATCCCTTGTGCAAACCACTTCACCGCTACCATGACAACCATTTCCCTCTACGTAAAGTGACTTTCCCCGAGTTCTTCCTTGTCCGTTTCACTTTTCCCACTTCTCAAGAAGCGTCTCGCTCGGAGATTTCAAGGTGGCCGTGTAATACGGACTCAAGGCCGTAAGTTACGCCGCCGTGCATTTATTCCGTCCGCGCCGGCCCTCGCTGCTCCGGCGAAGCCATCCCTCACGCCTCGCGGGGTCCTGTCATACATTCTTTATGACGACGCTCTGATAACCCGGCGCGGGATTGGCCAGAAAATTGGGCTCTGCCGAGACAAACGCCGTCGATACATCACGGGGGCGGCGGGGATGGATTTGACGAGGGGGGGGGGGCCTTAGTGAGAGCACGTTAAGCGGCGGCATCAGCAACCTGTTTGCGCTTACGGTGACAGATAAGCAATCCGCCCGCAGCCTCAATGTGATTCGGCCTCAACGACACGTCAAACGACAAAACGGCAGCGGCAAATGGGGGCACGATAAAATCCGCAAGCGTCTTTGGCTGTTGAGTGAGAGTTTTTTTTTCCCCCACAATAAAGTCATGTTATTACGTTATTGAATTTTGTATTTTTAACCATGTAACGGTGATATTAAGACTTGACCTCTTTAGAGTTGTCAAATGAAATCGATGGAGAACAATGGGGAGCTCTTGTTGTAGCCTGCCCCGTTTCCCGTTTCCCGTTGCCCACGTTGGCAGCTGCAGCCTGGCTAGTGGCAGCTGTATGCTAATGAGCTCTTCTGAGTCAGCAACCGGCGCCCCGGACCTTTTGTCGTCGTCCGAGAATCGGGATAGCTGGCGAGAGTCCAACTGAATTGGGGATAGAGCTATTTTCAGTTTAAAAATGCTTCTCATTATCGGAAAGTTTCTGTCAAATCTGGAAAAATACGGACAGGAAAGATGTGTTTTGTCAGGTGTTATTGTGAGCTAATATGTTTTTTCGTTTTGTTGTCGGGTCACAATGTTGGAACATATTGTTTGGACAACGGAGGAGTTAAACAGTATAGCAGATGGATGGAAGAAAATAAGTCATGAAATTCGAAGAAAAAAATGATACAAGACTTGTTTTCCCATTTTCCAATAATAGAACTGCAATATTTTAAAGATAAGGAAAAAAAGGCATTTTGTTTCTTTAGGAGAAAAACTGAAATTTTTTGAGAATTAACTTTTATTAGCTGTTACAAAGTAAAGTGTAGAATTACAATTCAAAAGAAAGATTGTAAATAAAATATTTTTTTTCAAACAACCATAAATTTGTAATATCACAAGAAAAAAATTACTTATTTTTTTCGAAGGTGGTGGGCATATTTTGACTCTTATCGGTATTTTCCAAGAATAAATCTGTAATGTTATGAGAGGGGGAAAAAAATCATGTATTTATTACTTTGACAAACTACAGTTGGATGACATTAAATCGGTGAAATGTCTTTTCCTTAATTTTATTCATATTGAATTGCATTTTCATTCCTGTAATTTTTTGGGTAAAAAAAAAAAAAAAGAAGTTTATCATCCAAATGTAGCAAAGACTTGATTTTGTACGCATGCCTGTCAACGCCGCGATATGTAAATGCCGACAGCTGCCGTTGTGTAACAAGCGAACGTCACTCTGGAAAACGAGCCGGCGGATCATCTCATGATATGAGATTGTTGTGAGCGGTAATTAAGGCAGGGAACTCGTCGGCACGATCCTATGTTTTTTCCCCCCTCGGCGTCTACCTCGAGACCTCGAGTTGTGACGGCGTGTCAATCAGGAGGCCCTTCAGATGCCAGCGAGCGCTTGCTTGTTAGCTCACGCGGGGAAAAGTAGCACATCTTATCTGTTTGCTCTACCGCAGATTGCAGAGAAATGCTAAATGCGTATAAAGACGTCAAGCAAAGAATGTGCCGCTTTTGTCTTTGCCGCTACGTTGTGTACATTGGCGGCTAAACCGATTAGCCGAGGATAATGTTATTGTCATCGATCCCTTTCGATGCTAATTACAAATCCACGAATCATTACGGGCGGATTTACTTTTATGTCTCATGGATTTTGTCAAGCTAATGATGGATTTAGAGGTTGTTACAGGAATGGCGTTCGAGAAACCATTTCCTTCAGGCTGCAGTTTTATAATCCCAGGATGTTCAAATGTTATTTTGCGATGAGCTAACTTTTCTGGTTTGCTAATGGCTCATTTCAGAGTACTACTTTTCGTTACCGTAAATCCATCGAGGACTAAATTCCATTTTGGAATTCGACAATAGAATTGGAAATGATCTTAATCAACAGGAGGCCCAAAACATTTGGACCTTCAATGGCAGCACCCCAAGGACTATTCCCCGAAAAATATTTTTGTTTTTCCATTTTTTTTGCAGTATAAGTTGGCGCTAGGGATGGTGTTGGGGGATGTGAGGGGGGGGGGGGGGGGGGGGACTCTGGTATGGAACGCGCATCTATTTTTCATCATGGCGGGCACCCTGCAGTGGTTTTGGCATGCAAAGCATGGCGGGTTGGTCGCATTATTCAGTCATGAAGCAGCTAAATATAAACAGTTTAAATTTTGAATGTTTGTCTGAGCCGTGTACGGCAGGGGAACTTTTCCGCCGCTAGCTGGTGTGGGATTGTGCAATGACTCCATCTCATTACAAAATGGAGACTGTCACATCCAAGGCTTATGGAAGAACAAGACTTGATGATCCTACAGCGGGTAAACTGACACAGATGACACTCTGCTTCCTTTTGTTTCCATTTCCAGACATAGCTTCAAATTGAGCTTAATGGCTAAAATTGGAAGAAGCCAAGATTGAGCCCCAAAAAAAATAATCCCAATTGTTGGCCTACTCACGCCAAATCCAAACTGACGTGGCTATTGGGTGTCATATTGACAACGGAATCCTAATAAAGCCATGAAATCCGGCAAAAGAAATCCTCTGTGCACAATTGTCCTGCGGTGTTTCACGCTGCGGAGTATTAGCTTAACAATTAGTCATATCCAACAACGATCTGTGTACATTTTGTCTCCATAATTGAATGAGCTCTAATAGAGTGTGCTAAAATTATGCCTCTCTTCTGCTTGTCCTCGGGCAAACAAGAACGCTGTGTATCCGAATAACAAGGACGCCCATGCAACTTTTACATGGCCCTGCTTGCACAAAGTAAACTTTCTTGTCCTTTGGTCCTTGCACAACCACAAAAACGCCAGAAAAAAAAGACACTCAGTGAAGCGTAGTTTGGAGCAGTTTTGAGAGATTTTCAAAGTTTAGGTTACATTTTTCAAGGTCTAATCTGGATTAAACCATTTAAAACAATAGTACATATATAAAGAACCTGGAAGATTTTGTTTGATGGTATTTTAAATGTATTCATAATAATACATATCAATGGTGTGGTAATTATTTTTTGGTAAGTTCTACATTTTCTCACACATTTATGCTCCTGGTCTAGGCAAGTCTAATTTGCTGTATTTGGGAATCTGGCAGTCTCACTATTTTCTATTTGATGCTCCTGATGCATTTGACAATTTGGAATTTCAACCAGCTATAAATTATGTCGACTGAATTTAAAGGCAATTAGCCACCTTAGCTGACTAACAAGTCGGCTGTGCTCCCTCCCACAACGGCACACACTCCCCTTTCCGGCTGCGCCCATCTAACAAAATACCAGCAGAAAAAATACTTTAGATTGTCTTTTGATTTGACCTCATTCTGATTCAGTTAAAACAATTGATCAATATTTGGCTAATTTTCTTTTACACACGCGTCCTGACTGCTCCACCGATTTCATAGACGCTATGTAAACCGAGCATTTTGTATCGGTATCCGATTCCACTCCGCATCTCCAAACAGTGCAAGCTCAGCAGCCGGCAAAAAAACAAACAGACAGTCTAATAAATCCTCACTTTGTTTTAAAAAAAGACTCGCTCCGCTCTATCCTGATACACGAGGCGTGAAGTCAGCTGCGCGTTGAAGGTCACAACATGGGAAGCGAGCGTCCGCGGGGAGTTGAAAACGGCCACCGGTTGGGTTCATTTGCCGCAAACATGAGAGGCCATGTTGATGGCCTTCGCTCGTCGGCGCCGGCCGAGAGCAACACGAAAATCAATAAACTACCTCAAACCTCCAGAGCGCGCAGTGGCGGGGAGGTGCTATAATGTTTACTACGCTGCAATGAAAACAAAATCCATCATGGATTGTTCCGGGTGTCCCTTTCCATGCCTTGTGTTAAAGCTGCATTAAGGAACTTGAAATGCCGAAAAAGAAAAATATAAAATTCAAGTCAAGGCTTAATTCTTACATTACTGTTTGAAAGGCAACAAAGATAGTTTAACTGCTTCATTTTGCTCGGAAAAAAAAAAAAAAACGTTTTATTTGTCGCTCAGGCAATGTTTGGACCTCAGACGTAAATTTTTAGAGACAAGATTTCATAATGGCGCAGATGCCACACCTCAATTTAAAGCAATGACGCATCCCGTTTAAGGAAGATGTTCGTAAAGTTTGTTAGTGAGCGCCGTGGAGGTTCGTGTATGTGTGGTGCCCGGGTTGCGGAGGAAGAAGAAGAGAAACTCGAGGGGTGGGGTGGGGGTTCGGTTGAAACGTAAGGAACTGGAGTGGTGGCGCCACCGTGATCTGAGGGGTACCATGGAGACGCCTGTCATGAGGGCGGCGGGGAGGGAGGCGAGGGGCGGCAAGACTCAAGTGATGCCGATGCCGTGCTTCTGTCTATTTGAGAAATCATCTGACGGGATGAATAGTTTATGCACGACCTTGTTTATGCGTTTTTTTTTTTTTTTTTGGGGGGGGTGTTAATTTGATGTGAGTCATACAAAGAAGCTCTACACCGCAGTGACTGGTTCAAAGACATTCTACCCAATTAGGACAGGAAATAAAAAGTTCTCGAAAAAAGGTCTTCCAAAGCATGAGCACAGTCAGTTTGCGGCTTGCTCGAAAACAGTAAGACATTTGGAAAAGACACTTTTTACAGTCTAGCGAGCGGCCAAACCGCAAATTCTGCAGTGTTGTCATTTGCGCATCGCTGCAATGATGACATCCGGCCACTAGATGGCAGTTACTTTTTACAAATCAGCCAACTACTGAGTCTATTGCTAACCAAAACAGCAGCACCTATCGGGTGCTATACTTTGCAGCGCCTCAAAATCAGCTCAAACATGAACAGGGTGTCAGCGAAGCCAATACTGCTATAAAAATTTAGGCTATTTAATTTTTTAAAATCATTCTTGGCTGAATTATTCAAGAGCTCACCCTTAAGACTACATGCTTATTTTTAAAACTTTACTTTCCCGATTCCTATGACACCCGTCCAATCCCTTCTCGCCCAGTCACTGCTAAATATTGAAACAGCCGGCAATGGCATATTTATGAATGCAGTGTAGCATCTCGTTTTTTTGATTGTAGCACCAGATAACATCTGACAGCTCAATGCGGCCCGCCGGTGACTTGCTGGCGTCACACATTTTTGAATAAGCTGCTATCGCCTGGCAAATACAAAAGTGCGGCATGTTTCTATTATTCTGCACTTGTAGACCAATTTGCAATGTTGGCCTTGCCAATTCTGGAAATAGCGAGAGTTGAAATGACAGCGGAGTACATGGGAACGTGTTTGCGTCGTATGGGGTAAACAATACAAACCTCGTATGAACGTTCCCATTAAAAAAGTGACAAAGCAATCAATCCATCCGAATTCCCGAAGACAACTCTATACGGCTCGGATATGCAAGCGGCGTCTCCGCAAATAAACTCCAGACGGGTTCTCGGCGCCACGGTGTCAAACGCTCGTGAACTGTGAGAGGCTTGACAAATCTGTACATCTTACTGGTGACACAACTCATCTGCATCTGTCAAACCTCGTGTTTACACGTCCCGCGGCCATGTCACACCGTCGTGTGAAATGTCGCCGAGAAAGAAAAAAAAAAAAAAAAAAACGCCAACCTGGTGATGGATTGAAAAGAAGGTGGGGAGGAGGGGGGGGGGGGGTAAACAAGGGAGCAAAACAAAGAGAACAAAAAAAATCAGGTGGGGAGGCTGGAAAACAGAAGCGAGGAAGGAAGGTTGCGTAACTCGATCCGCTCGAGTGAATCATTGTAGCTTGATAGCATGTACTTCACGCCAGGGCTGTCTAACAAATCGTTTTAAAATCGATTACCATATCGATTACACATGTAACACCCCCCCCCCCCCCCCCCCCTTTCCACCTCGCAATAATAACGAGCAGACACATCTTAGAGCATGGAAGGAATCAAGCAAGTTGCAGAGAGAAATTTTCCCCGTGTCTAAAAAGTTCCTGCTAAGCATCCTGTCACATAGATCAGTGCACCCAGCCCCCAAGGAGGGATAAAAACAGGGGCAAAATAAATTCTAATAAATCTCAGTATGTGACAGGATACCCAGGGAAAGTAAAAAAAAAAGTCATGCAAACACAGATAATGATGCTTTCCCTAGTGTGAGGCATTTCCAAAATAAGTCCCCGCTCCTCCCTGTAGTCTCGCTCCGCCGATAAAAGCAGATTATATAGAATTTTACTGACACGGTCTTTGGCTAATGAGACCATTACGTCACTGCTTCAAATGTGTGCACTCGGGAGAGTATTTTTTATTTTTTTTCTTCCCCCAAGGTAGGACAGAGACAAATCCTTGCTCTGGTATTTAAGGACATAACTTTGCAAGCGACATCGTGGAAGTTCTGTATCAATTATGTTGTGTGTAGGAGAGATCTGGGTCTCTACTCCTGTTTCAGTATTCCGGAATGTGTAAATTAGAGCAGCGAGCGATCAGGATTTTGATCTGCAGCAGGATTATTGAAGAGTTCAAAGATGTCCTCACTGACATCTTCAACAGTTCCAAAAGCGAAACTGCTTTTTTCCCCCAAATGTTTCAAAGTGGGAAAAATTAAGCAAGTTCCCGACATGCTCGTTATAAAACCATCAAAACGCATGATTAAAAACGTGTTTTAAAAAATGCATCATACTCAGCAGAGATGCTGATTATTACGTAGATGTATCGTGCATAGATATATTGTGCATAGTATCGTGTTCTGCTCGGTGGAATTCATTCAGAAAATTCATTCAGAAAATTGAAAAATGCAGGACGTGAATTTAAAGCAACACTTCCAGCGTTAATATAGTTTTTGGGTAATGTATAACTAGTTCATAGAAAACAAAATCTAATAAAAAAAAAATCCAACATACACCTGTTGGAAACATATGAAGAAAATGGACATTTAAATAATTATGATGTCAAAATTAAAAATTTGTTTGTAAAAAAAAGGAGGCTATGCCAGGAAAATATTGCGCAACATCTGATTTGTGAAATGTTTCGTGAACTCCAGAGCACCCTTAAAGAATGCTAATATTCAACTCTGACGCACATATGATAATCTCCCACTGATGAGTAAAATGCAAATTTAACACATGTTTTTATTTCTATTTTTCATAATGGATCTCTGTTGTGCACACATAAAGAGTCGGGAGCTTAAGGTCGGACGGAGCCGGTAGAACGAAGCAGCATGGGCGCGCTAAACTTAATCCGATTGCACAGCTAAACGCAGCGAGATAGTTTCGATGCTGTATCGGTGCGTATTTAGCTCACTGACATCCACATCAACTTTGAATTAGCTATTTCAAAACCATCCATTTGCTCCTAACTGCAGAGGCTAAAGGACAAAGAAATAAAAGGCAGAGGATCTCGAAACATGCTGTTTGTTAAAAATAGCCTCAAGCTGAGCACACAAGTATCCTCCTACTTGAAGAAATGCACTCAGACTGTACGCAGCAAAAAATAATGAAACTAGACTCCAATAACTGCGCATGGATGTTATGTTTAGTTTTAATATTTCAGGTGGTATACTCAAATGCAATATAATTTTCTATCGATGGGCAAGTGCAAGGTCATTTTTATTGGCTAACCTTATAGAACGCTAAATTGAGCAGTCGCCATGGCAACATTGTGTACATCTGCTTTTATGACCTACATCAACTTCTACACGTTTGCCTCCAAACTTTCTTTCCAAGTTTCCAACTGTCAAGTCTGCAGTTTCCCCCAACACACATGCACACAGACGCAGGTCTTCTGGAAGCTAACATTTTGTCTCATAGTTCAGTGCGCGCTGTTCCCGAAGGGATCTATTAATTCGCCGTAGTCGGCCGTCCGGGGAGAACGGAGCGTAAGCTTCCAAATGGATCGGTTTATCAATAAAATGGGGAGGAAGGACCGGACTTGGGCATTGTGATGTCATTTTTAGGCGACAAGATAAAATGGCCGCCCCGGAGATGGATACGTGCATACAGGTGGCTTTTTCTGTCTCATTCATATTTCAAGAAATGGGAAATCCAGGTCCAGAAAGTAAAAACAAAAAAAATACGACAACTAAAATAACCTACATCCCCCAACTACAAAAAGAGGCAACATGCTTGTGACTCTTGCGAGCCCTGTTTTAAAAAAAAAAAAAAAAAAAACTCTAAAAGCAAAGAAAACACAAACGCGTTCGTGGCCTCTGTGGTTGTTTGTTCTTCTTTGTGTCCGAGCTATTTTGTACTCTCCACCTATCAAGAGATTCAATAAAAAGATATGAGAAGATGTCGTTCGATAAAAGAAAAGTGGTTACTCAGAACTCTCAAATAAAACTCCCGAATAAAACCAAGAGCGCTTTGAAATCCCCCCATCTGTCAAAGCGTACTTGCTTTCCTCCTCTCTCCGGAGTCATGGTGACGCATGGCGAACGGCGCCGACGACAAATATTTGTATGCTAATGCCCGTGTTCATCTGCCGCTTGAATGAAAGGTTGTCTTCTCGCAAGGAAAATAATTGAGCGCATTATTTCAGAAACAGATTTCACTCCTCAGCGGATGCAAACATAACCTGTCAACGGGAGACAAACCCCATCAGAGCCGTAGGCTATTGTATTTTGATTTTATTTATTTATTTTTTTATAAAATATCCATGCTAGTCACTGGAAGGGCCTACTAGCCCGAAGTTGGAGATGATATTAAGACATTTATAATTTAGTTCACGCTTGAGGAAGTGTGCCCTGTGGAGTATATGTTTAGACACACACATACAAGTACACACAAAGGGGGGAAAAAAAAGAGGAATAATACGATCACTAATCGAGGAAATTGTTCATATTTCAACGCTTCGTGAAACCCGACACTTCCGACAGAGTGGGATGTTATTGAATTTTGGAAGAGTGCGCGGGAGATATCGGCACGGCGAAGCAACGGAGAGGCGGAAGACGGAACGGCTCTTGTCCGACAGGAAAGGAAATCAAATGAAAGTGGCTAGCACGCCGAGGACATTTTGGGATTTATGAAACAACAACAACTGCGATGGTTTTCAATTTTTTTTTCAGTGGGGACTTGTTAAAATGGAAGTACGGTTCTTATGTGCTTATACACGGTTGGGAAGAGTCGCACCACTTGTGTGTCAATATGAGGGTCAAGGTTTCCAAACAACATTCGGACGCTAACGCTAAAGGACAACATGGCCGCCGCTATCGACACTGTAAATTAGCCGAGTGTCTGCGGGGAATCCATAATGTCGACAGAAAAAGGCCTGGTGGTTGTTGTTGTTAGGCCGGATCGATCGCACACAGAAAAAAAAAAATCATTACAAACTTTCAAACTCTAAAAATATGGTTTCATACATTATCATTAGATATTCCTTTTAAGAACTCCTTTTTTTTTAAAATATGACTCATAAACCCTTATAGAGTTGGGATTTCTTGATGTGCTTGGATTTCTTTTTTTCTCAGCAAGCCTTCAAAAATGTTCTGACATTTTTTTTAAGGTTCTGCTTACATTTTTCCTAAGAGCAACTTAAAAAGGGACACAGCTTCAGATCTTTTTTGACTTTTCTAAAAGAAGTCTCACAGATCCGGGATTTTTCTTTTTTGACATTGTGCTCAGATTTTGAGGACTTTCACAACTTTTTGATGCTATCTTACCTATCCCGGGCAACCCTTTACAAATAAAATAATACCTTTTAAAAAGGGGTACGACTTCACAAGTCTGACTTTACCCTTAGATTCTTTTTATTCTTTATTTTTAGATTTTTGAAATAGGGCACGAATTCATGAATTTCTGATGTTAACTTCTTTAAAGATTTTTTTTTCCATCATGTTTTGATTCTATCCGTCACGAGGAAGTCAAGAAGAATTCAATTCAATACAGCAATGCTCCAAGTAACATTTAGCAATATCTTTAAACCCTTCTGTTTAACCAGCAGCCCAATTTTGTCTCAGTCTGACCACCAGGTGGCACACCTGTAACGAATGACACGACTCGGAAGAAAACCACAAAGAAGAAGTCTGACGTCATACACTGAGCTGAATAAATCAATCCAAGACTGATTGGTGAGAACACTACACAGACCTAATCTGAGTCTCCGATAGACATCGATAACAGTATCGACTTCCTCCGCGAGTACCCGATACATTAAATTAAGACTGGAATCGGCCCAATATCGATACCCGGTATCGATAATCGATACCGATTCCTCCCACCGCAGTGCAACAAAGGTCATGGCTAAATCTGCAGTTTCTTGCGTCTGCTCAAATTAGATCCCATTAGATTCTGCCGTCATTTTTTAACGAAGTGTTTATCTATGTACGTAACTCATCCGGGTGAGCTAATCAATTTAAAATCCCCTTCACCTCACATGGTCTTGTGTGGAATTTAAAGGTACAGTCAGTCGCCAACATGCTTGCATCCAAGCTGAGGCTTGGAGGGCTTTGGAGCCATTCGAGTTCTGTTGCCAGTCACTTTCAGCGAGAATCTCTCGGGATAGAAATCCTTCCGACCAACGTAATTGTTTCTGACAGGCTGCTCGGTGAAAACAACGTACTGTAAGGAGGGATTTGCGCTGTGTTGCTCCAGCATGCGAGCTATGTAATCTCTCCGCTTCTCTTTCTCACTTTTGGCTTCAGGCAAGGTCCGCACGAGGTTAGCCCACCAATCTAAAGATAGCTTCCATCCCGGACCTCCTACTCCGTTCGCTCGCTCATGCTACAGCTAGCGCTGTTTATCGTTTGAGTCCAGTCCGACTCCTCGTTGATTATGTAACGGCTTAAGAAGTGGGTCGCAATACTTTTTGGGAGTAAGTCCTCCAACCCCTCCCCTTCCTAAAAAAAAAAAAAAATAAGTGACTCACAAATATCACCTCATCTCCAGTTTTATTTCAATTGCTCACTTGGCAGTTATCCAGCGATGCTTTCGCTCAATTGAGGATGAGGAGTTAAGAATAACCGTGGTAGAGTTCCTGCAGTCACGAAGCAGCAACCCCAAAATGTAGCTTGTCAAAAAAGATGTCAATCCTTACAGCAGCATCAACATTTTTTTTCTCTATGTTTTTTTCCCTAGATTCAAACATCCAAAAACAGGATAGGATTCTTAAAAGGGTTAGGGTTTGCATTGATTATATAAAAGAAAATAATTTGTCTTATTTGTTCAAATAGATCAGTATAAAATTAATGAGGTTTTAAGAGAAACCACCACACCCAAGGAAAATCAAACAGTCACAGAAACTTTGACTGACAAGGTTTCAAGCATTTGCACGCATCAAAAGAACAACAAAACATTAAATGATCCCTTCAAAATGGGCTCATTTTATTTATATTTTATATGATGCTATTTTTTACCTTTAAAAATGACAGCAGGAGCTGGTCTGTGTAGATTTTCCATAAAAGAGGCCATTGAAAACTTTAAAAATCATTTTTTATGTGTTTGAAGCGCAAAACACACATTTTGCCTTGCAAATGGCTTATTCAGGGTCTTACATATAAAAATAGTAGAACATTCTGTATCTTTTTAAAAATCCTGTTTCATCCTCCTAATTTTTCTAAGAATCCTTTTAAAATGTGACTTACCTTTTGGAAATGTTATTTTTTTGCTTTGTTTCAGCAGTTGTGCTTGTCTGTCATTTGTGTCGTGCTTCAGCCTCCTGCATAAATAAAAAACTGGTCAAAGTCACTTTCTTGACTTCCTAACATCATGTTCCAAATGGAAATTGATCACATGTGTGGGTGTGGCGGTCATTATCTCATTACCCTCCAGGGAACTAAGTGGACAGCTGCTTGTGGTCCAAAAATGACACGATTACGGGTACAAATGGAACATTTTGCAACAATATTAAAGGCCCAACCACGGCACAGAGGTTGCGTTAAATGTTGGACCACCCCGCCATTGATAGGGCTGGGACTTGGCGGCATGTCCGTGGTAGATGTTGAAATGTGTTTGCCATTTTCTCACTTGTCATGCAAAGCAAGTCTGGAAGCTCTTCGTTTGTTGATTTCCAATGGGTGAAGATTGCAAAACCCAATTTGGCGGAGACACAAAAAGCTTCTTCAGCTTAATTTCCTGGAGTAGAAGTGCGGCATCGTTAGCGGTAGTTCCCACAATGGGTATCAAAAATAAGATGAAAATATATAAAATGTAATGTGTAGCCATACAAACATTAAACAGGCTACATTAAAACAATGTTATGTTAAATGGGCCAAATCTTCTTGTCTCGTTTCCCTCCACCAAACAGAAAATAAGAACCTCGCTAACATTAAAACCACTGTTGTTACTTTTGCTAATAATTGCTAAACAGAATATAGCGCTTGCGTACTTGCTACATTGCTAATACTAGCATCCACACATGTTCACATTGAAAGCACAACTTCCAGTATAAAAACATTGCATTTTTTTTACGTCATACTTTTACATCACTTTCTTTTTGCTTCATGGTCACTGTGAGGGCCAGTTAAAGACTGTGGGTGGTCCGCAAGTGGCCCCCAGCCCGCAGTTTGCTTACCGTTGTCTGCTGTAAAGCAACAACAAGACTAAGTTATGTTCCCCCCCTCAGAACAGTGCCAAAAAGTGAGCATGTTGACAAATAAGGTCACAATACAATATTAAATATAAGAACATTCGACAATAAAGAACAACCTACGACATTATAGCAAGAAAACGGGAAGATAGTATGCCCCACCTTTGAGATGAAACTCCGGATCCAAGATTCCGTGCCGGTGCTTCCTTCCGGTTTACTGCTAGCGTGACACCTGTCGCAAATTAGCATGACGTTGGCGCTCTTCCGTTCGTTCGCTGCAGGTAAGTGAGATAAAACCAATTTTGGCCAAGTATTGAATTAAATTACATTTATATTAACATTGTTCTGTGCGCGCTTTAGTCACAGCCAATCTTTTTTTGGTTACTCACCAAACTAGTCGGTAACGTTCAATACAAATGAAGACAGCACATATTTGGCAGGCCTTGATAAAGCCGCCAAGTGAAATTATTTCACGTAGCTTATGTTTATTATATTCCACCTTATGTGATTATGTGTATTAAATTGCACCTCTTTGTTTAATAGGATTTTCGTTTAGTTAATTTGTTTTTCACTCTAGTGTCGTTCTAAATTTAAGCTGCAGGTGGCAGTAATGTTCCGGAAGTCGCTCCGCCAACACTCCGCATGGACGTCGACGGTAAGCTGTAGGAGACAAAAATGATCGAATATCGCGATTGTGATGATAATCGATCGTGGTCAAAATATAATTTGACTATCAAGAAAATAATCACAGTAGATGTTTATGTACCTGTGAATTCTTGAATCCTTGCCTATAAAATTATTGATAATTTTCAATTTCATTCAGTCATTTTATTCAAAATTACCTATCTTTTAAATTTAGATTTGTAGATTTGTTTTGAGAAGATTTTTTAAATGACCCTAAACATTAACGGTGCACAATGGAACAATCCATAACATTGTGGCAAACAGTTATGTTTCAGTGCATCTAGATTTAGAGTCTCCATTATTATTATTATCATCAGTAATATTTTTTTTTACCATGTATGTCAATATGGTGCCATTGTTCAAGCTCCAAAAATAAATGGCACCTACTTCAATGTCCATAGACCAGCAAGCAGCCTGCTAACTCACACACACATGAATTTTAATATTCACTTGAAAGCATCCATAAAAATTAATAGACTGTTTTGACTTTACCGTTCTAGCTTGCCCCCTTGCGGCGAGAGTGGGAATCCCTCCCTCTCACTTTCTCTCCTCCCGCTCACACACGCATTCTGGTTCTCTCTCTCTCCAAGCCCGTGAGCTGTATGAGTGTGCGCGCGTGCTGGTGTAAATCTGACAGCGCGCAGCGGCTGCATTTCCTCGGGAAAAGCGCCTTTTGCTCCCTGCCTGTCCTCTTCTTGGCGCTCTCATCCAGACAGTGCCGAAAGAGCAGGTACCATGTGCCCGATCTACCTTCACAATTTTAAACATTTTGACTTTTTTTCCCTGCTCATCCCAGATGTTGGACTTTTGATGATGGCTAATGGAATTCTTCTCTTACAGTTTCAAAAAACAACAACAACCTTTTTGGAATAAGAAACGCATTGCTGTTTTCTGACTTGGATGAAAGGGACTCCTCTGGAATTTCTTCCGGAATGAAACCTTCAAGCCCTGGTAAGTAAGATGTTGGGATGAGATAATTTCAACCTTGACTGTGGCTACCACATCTCCCTAAACCTCTCTGTCTTTTTTTTCCCCATGCAGTTACCGGGTGCTTTACCGCTCAACCGCTTCGGCGCGTATAGTAAGTGAACACTTTTCCTCTGCATCTTTTTATGTGCGGTGAAGTTGGAATGCGTGATGTTCCGCCACGTACATCCCTCATCATTTATACATTGCTTATGCCACTCGCTGTGCACCGTTAACCGCTGATGGGAAAAAAAAAAGCGGGATGCAGCAACAGCACCATTTTAATGGGGGCATGCTGTGAAAAAAAGTTTTTTTGACACCTGGAGAGTATTTTTTGGGGTGGAGTGGCAATGACCTGTTATTTGAATCTTCAGAAAGGTAGAGGTGGTGTTGAAAGCTGAGATTGTGACGGAAAAGTTTAGAAAAGTTGATAAGGAAAGTGGCAAATGGGGGAAGGTGTTTGTCATGGGAGGCCGAATGAGCACCACCGACCGTACTTCCGAGCTGTCGCAAGGAAGTGGGCTCCACTGGCCAACACTCAACCCCCCCCCCCTCCTCTCCCAACATCTGAGGAGGCCTTGGTGTGAAAATTACTGAGGTCGACAAAATCAATTTTTCCCCCCTGCTTATTCCAAATGTGGTTTTCAAGGTGTTTTTTGACACTGGGGGGGAAAGTACCTTCATGCAAGACTTGGAAGTCGCAATATATGGCAGGTCAAGAAATGTGTGACATCATCACAGCGATCAATCAATCTTATCATTTTTCTCTTAACTATTGGGTTGAATCATAAAAAAAAAGTTAGACCCTGTATTGTGAACTGAGATTTTTTTCCCACGAATATATTACATTGAAGATAACTGTGTGCACTATGTCTAAAACTGAGTTGTTGAGCCTTTAAATGTTTTTCCGATTTTTTTTCGAGGGGGCGTGGTGTCTCAAAATAGGCTCATTGACGCACTTACGTTGCAGCCTCCCACACGATATCGTCACGCTAATAACGTTAACTGCCTAATTCATCTTTTTCTTTATTTATTTTGAAATTGGGTGAAAGTGGCTGACTCACCAACTTGAACTAACTCGTCGTATGTAGCAGTGAATCTGATTGGCTGTTTGAGATTTGGACATTTTTGCATTTTTTGCATCCTTTTTTTTTTTTTTTTTTTTAGAAGTCTGACTTTGGCCAAAAATATGTCAGTTCTCTTATTAGCCTGATGAATGATGATATCTGCTGTATGGTGCAAGTGATGTTTGATTGACAGTTGACACATGAGTAGGGGCGTGGTTTCATCATATTCAGCCGACAAAGGCTTGATATTTTTGTCTTCATGAATTTTTAAACCTCGTGTTTGAAAGCATTCACTTTTAGCAATATTATGAACACTCTACTCTGTGGCGTGTCAAATTTTCCTTTTTATGGGGAGTGTAAGTGAATTATTGGCTTTACTAAATCCGTTCCAGTGTCAAACCATGACTGATATTTTGACATTCCTCACGTCACACATACAAAATCTCAAGCCCTTATTTTGAGTAACGTACCCGTGAGAACCACCTCCATGGAGGTCCACGATTTCGGACTCCAAGCAATCCAGTCCCATTGGGAAGTTTTTATAATGAGGCTGCACTGTCAGATCATTAGATAAACCTGCCACATTTATTTTTTTTTTTCTTCACAAAACTGCTGAGCTGCCCTAAAATAATGTGTCTGCGCTTAATGTGAACACAGAAAAAATCTAAACGGAAACAAAACCCCACGGTCGTTCATCTTATGGTGTTTATTTATTTCTTTACTCACCAGCATGGGTGGCTGATGCCTACCTTGTTTTCTTTTTTAAAACAAAAAACAACAACAAAGTTTGTGTCCCACAAAGTCTGCCTAGCAACAACTTACGATGGAAAGGGTTTGGCCTGGCAGAGTGTTTTTTTTGGGGGGTTTAAAAGTTCTGGCCTTAAGTCCTGTCTGTCTTAAGTTTGTGTGGTTTAGCCCACAGTTTGCCCCAAGTTTTATATTTGTGTGTTCAAATAATTACAGTGACTAAATTTGGTATAATCATGACCTGCTCGCAATCCCCTTTGGCCATCTGCCCAGCAATAAATTCAAATCCTACTGGCACTTTTAGTGTGAGAAATGTGCCCTCGCCACGAATCTCTAAAAATGCTGCGCCGGACGAAAAGCGCATCACCTGCGCTGTTTACTTGTGCGAATGGCTCCGCTCGTAAATCAGACGCTTGTTAAGTTGCGCTACGACAATGTTTGCCTTCCGCGGGAGACGTGAACGCTATTAAGCTTGATCTATGCGATCCAGCCGCTGACTTCCCCCCCAATTAAAGGATTCTTTCTTGTATTCCGGCCAGTGAACGCGCTTGCATATGCAGCTTCTCTCTCTCTCGCCATATAAATTCCGCCGCTACTCTTGACGGGTATGAAGGCAACCAGCAGTAAGCACAGCTCCAAGCCCGGAACCCAACAAGAGAAATCAATTCGACCCTACTCAGTTAGCATCGAAAGGGAATTCCAGGATGGAAAATGATTGCGGAGACGCCGAGCATTCTGTGGGAAGAAAAAAGACGTAAGCAGACGGGAAAGTGAAAGCGCGATCTGGAACGGCCATTTTAAATCAATACGCAGACTCTCTTCCTTGGAGAATCGTGGCTAAACGTATAACTGGGAAATTAGGCCATTGTTGTTTATGGCAGTAATCTCCCGCTATTTGTAAGCTGTAGCGCCATTTTTTTTTTTACTCACTCGGGTTTGAGCACGGGAAACACCAGGGAGCCGTGATTCACTAACAGCTGAGGCTGGAAATAATGGAACGATCCTCATTTTCATTGTGAATCATGGATGTAATTTAAATGACGGAAGAAGATAAAGCATACACTTAAAATTTGAAAATACATTTTGTAGCGGCTGTGTCGTCGACCAGTTAGGCCGCTATGGCTACTCTTTCAACAGAAGATTATTTTTTTTCGCTCTGGCTGAAATAAATCCTATTAAAGGAATTTAATCTGAATATTGCGCATAATAAGTGAATGCATTTTTAGAGGGCTTGCTCTAGGGTGTGCTCCAGATCAGGGGTCCCACAACTTTTTTGCACCACCAATCAGGACTCACCGGTTTTCCGAAGCTGAGCCGTGATTGGTTGTCACCAAAGACCTGGCAACTGTGATGTCATTTTCAGTTGACAGGAAGTGACAAAATGGCCGCCCCCTTGAAATGGATAAGAATGGATGAATTTTGGTGCTTAACTCATACTCCACAAACATAATATTAATCTAAATTTCTTGTTTTGACTAGTGGGGTCACAAATATTGTTGTAAAGAAAACTTTTGAGTTGACTTCCCCCATAATGGACTGTCCATCGCGTCTCGAATTATTAGTATTGACCACTATAGCCTCACTTTTATTCTGGTTGTCAATGTTTTCCTCTGCAATGCTGATAAACCCTAAAATTGTCATGAATCACAAATCTAGGGATTAATGATGATAATGAACTTTTTCCACCATCTCGGAATATGACAGAAAATGTAAAGACTGCTCGTGGAGTGACAGTAATGGGAGATGGCATTTCTATTTTTTTAAGGCTTAGAACATCGCAATCCCTCCGTAATCCTGTGTGTACAGTGATCTGAAAGGGAGCACACATGTAAACACCCCCATCTCGCTCTCAGACAGCCCTGCCGGAGCTTGGCCGCTCGGCATCATGGGGGAATAACAATGAGGGATTGAGGGAGAGCGGGGATCAGTCTCCCTCGCGACGCTCGGGCCATACTGGGCTCGTCTTTATCTAAGACCCCGGCTTCCGGAGCTCAGTTCTGCTCGTTTGGAGATGACAAACCAAGGGTAGTGAGGAGGAGCGTCTTGGTTCTCCAAACACCCTCCCCCTCTCTTTGCTCTTGTTACATGGCAGGGCCTTGTGATCTCATTTTCGCACCACTTGGCCAATTCGCAGCATGGCCCTCTTCCGCTTCATGTTCCAACAAGGGGCAAGCTGGGATCTGTCGAAACCTTTGAACACACCGTGCAAAGTCCTTCTTGAAATCGTTTCGTTTCGTCTTCTAGCTCTGTGAATCCACTTTTTGAGGTCTTGACACCTTACCAAATGTCTCAGGCATGTGTAGCCGAGTATAATGATGTCTTTTTTACTGTCCTTGGCAAGAATCGCTCAATAACGTACGTGGCCTGGTCATTTCCAGACTTTCTTTAAAAGCAAACTTATCCTAGAGCAAACTCTTGGGTATACTTTGGTCCTCAAAGGCTCCTATCCTGCATGTTTTATACGTTTCCCTCCTCAAACACACCCAAATGATCAGGATTGTTATCCTCTTCAGATCTGGCTGAAAAACACTGGTGTCAAAATCTGGTCCTCGAGGGCTCCTATCTTGCTTTAGATGTTTCCCTACCTCTCACACCCAATTCAGCTCATCAGCAAGCTCTGAAGAAGCCTGATAACAATCCAAAACATTTGAGTTACATGGATCTGAGGAAGGAAACTTCTCCAACATACAGGATAGTGGCCTTTGAAGACCAAACTTGATACTTGTGATCTAGAACTTGGAGGATAGTGGACCTCGAGAACCAGAGTTGGACACCTGCGTCCTATAGTATTCTTCCGAATAATTCATAACTTGACTTACATACCCACGACAGATATTAATGACCCTAACCCTAAAAACAAAACCCTACACAGAATCAATGAATAGTTGTGTAACAGTTTGTACAAACCACAGGTATCTTCAAGGGGGTACAAAATTGTTATTCTGGATGAAAACTCCTAAAATACTCCCTAAAGACTTGTGTATTGTAGGTTTAAACAAAGCGAGTATCCTTCGATTTTAAGTCTTGTACTAAAATCTTACCATAACATCACACAGCCCTGGAAAAAGGCCTTGAAAGAGTCTGGAAAGATCAAACCCCCTCCACGGGATACCGTTCAAAAGAGAATTTGGGAATACCCAAGATGATAGCAACAGAATAGGGGGGGGGGGGAGAAGATAAATGTGCCGTAGCATTCCGCTACAAATAACTTGGATCGATGTTCAAATTTAATTTGAGGCCAAGGGCCTTTAGGCAAAGTGCAATTCACGTCTTTTAGTTCCCCTCTGGGCCTGCCATTTGGGTTGGCAGGAGATGGACAGACGACCAAGCGCTATGGAAAAAGTTAGCGGTCGGAACGCCTCCGGGTAAGGGGAATACCTTCCTTTCACTCCTAATGTGCCTCCCCCCTTTGATTGGCTAATATGGTTAGCGCCATGTGTCCCTTATTGGATCATATCAAAGGTCACCGGAGTCCTGCAGACAAATCAATCTCTCCGTCTGAGGAAGCGTGGAATTGAGGCTGAGACGATCCATCTAGTCGGAATGAAAGTGGGTGAGGTGATGGGCGGCGGGGGGAGTGATGGCAATGCGCGAGGAAGGTGAGATTGAGCTGTTGACTTGGGGAATGTGATATCCTTTCGAGAGTTGGTGTTATTTCTTGCAAGTCCGGGGAAGAGCCGTCTTATCAACATGGCGCTGGGCAGACGTCATCTGTTAATGCGGTGGATTGAAGCCCCCCCCCCGAAAAACGTCCAACTTTCATTCCATATGTTAACACATAGAACCAAATTGGTTCCGAAGATTGTCTCAATGGTGTGATTCTCGCCTAGATCCATACAGCAAGAACCCCCATTGCGGTTTTATTTTTCTTCCTCCTCTGAATTTTTTCAAGGGTAACTGTTTATTTCAGCCATTTCCAGGTTGCCTTGAGTCTTTGTCCCATTGCTGCCAATATATGTTTATGCCAGAACCATATAGAGACAGGCAGAACAATTAAATGGCCTTCCACCAGATAACAGAGCAGTTGACAAAAAGCCTCTGCGTTTTTTGGGGGTTTTTTTTTATTCCTCTGAGTATATCGTCTTTGCTGTTAATGGTTCCAGATTGTAGTATTATTTCAACATTGTGACATTTGTCTTTGGTGGTTTGCCGGGAGACTTTTCTGACGTGAAATGCTTTGGTTCAGTAAAGTTTGAGAAACATTTTAAGACAGATAACAACCCCCCAAAAAAGTTTCATCATCCTGTCTGGCCTTGGTAGTGTGGTTAAGACCACAACATCCAAGACTGTTGAGACTAGAAGTATATAGACTGAGACAAGACCAAGATTTGGAAATCAAGACCGAGAAAAGACCAAGACAGTAGATATTTAAAAAAAAAAATCACCCACTCGCCAATAAAAACAGCTTTTGACAATGCTACGTAAGCTAGCTTGGCTGTAATATAAATTCGCTGTTTGTTCTGAATGTTAGAAAACAACGATTGAGGGAAAAAAAAAGTATTTTTTTTATCTCATTGCCTATGACTGCGGTGTTCTGAGGGATTTTTTGGTTTTTCATTGATGACAATAGTACTCGACATGTCTCGATCAAAAATCCAGAGACTGAGACAAGACCAAGTACAAATGAATTTGATTATGAGACCTAGACCCTTAAAAGAGTGGTCTCGAGACAATTAATGGTTTCAAGACCGATCTAGAAATCTTCAACACTTGGCCTTGGCATAGTAACAAAATTCGCTTGGACAAAGTACCACAAAAATTAGCAACAAGAAAAACCCGGCGACAGCGGCGTTAATTTCCAGTACTGCGCGGCCGACGTTTAGCGGTGGCTAAATCATCCGGCAAGCCATTTAATATGGTCCCTCTGAGTGTGCAATTAGTTCAATTAGCATTGACCTCTCAGGTCACCCGGCATTAAATAAAACCCACCAGTATATTTACTTCATTAAGCTTATAAGTCACTGTTTTAACAACTCACCGGTGGCCTCCCCTGCAGGCACGGTTGCAAAGGTTAAGCGTGAGCTAATGTTTGCTTAAGCAATGAGATCCGGTGGCACCATCACGCCGGGCTTGTCACGCCGGGCGAGAAAAAGCGAGAGAGCGCTTCTTCATATGGACAATGAGCTCACGCTTCATTTGTAGATGATCAAAAGGTGTTTCGATGTGAACATCCGCCCTCCCGTTCCAGACAGCCGTGCTAATTGCAGTCAGGCAGTGAAACGTATCTTGCTTGGGTAGAATGAGAAGGAAAAAAAAAAAAAAAGCCTGCAGTGGGAGTCAAAGCCGCCTTAGGCCTGAGCCAAAGTGTTTTAAATGGATTACACCAGTGTGTCATTGCGATTACACGCTCCTCGCAGGGACCACCGCGGCATGAATTGAAGTTGATGGCGTTACGGTGCGTCTTTCTTTTCAGTTGTTCTTTCTTACCCTCTAATCTCCAAGAAGTGAAAAAAAAAGCGGTTAAATCAACAGTGTATATAATCTCGGCGGTAAAGATGGCCGCTCTAATTGAATATGCAAAATTAGATGGGGATCGATTTTGTTTTAAATTGATATTATCATGCAGAGCCACTGTTATTTCCCGTTTCAACCGGTTTGGCTTCAGTTCCTTTTACGTATGCCTCGACTCATCCATTTAAGTATCTTCTAGCCAGGTCCGCCTTCTGGGCGGAGCAACCTTAAAATGTAGGTGTTCCCTGTCAAATCATGATGAGAGCATCAGCTGAAATACTTGTCCAAGTCACTTGAAACGATAAATAATAAATACATAAATAGCGATGAGGCAGTGACAAATTGCTACTCCTGCTGACCTTTTAATACACAAGACTCCGCCCACTTATGAATACCACGGAGATTAGGAGAGAAACAAAAACACAACATTAAAAGTGGAAGGGGAGCCAAAGCGGTTCCTAAATCCAAATTGGCCTTCCACATATCTCACACGAGTCTTTTGAAACTCAAAGCGTGCTTTATCTTTGTCCTTAATTGGACATTCACAAGTCTCAGAAAAGATATAAGTGCCCCCCCCCCCCCAAAAAAAAGCCACTTATCCACAATCAGGTGGCCCAAATGTGCCACCCTCGGCCTCTCCTCCTCGAGAGCCAGCCGGGTCTTAAAGGCTTTCCCGGGTTTCCATACCAGCGGACACAAGACTAATCACTGCACTTGTGCTGATGAGAATATGATCTTAACACAATGACCATTGTGATCGCAGCTCAAATTAGCCATAGCTCGTGGCCAACGTATTTGCGCTCTTTTTATCCCGACCAGCCTCGGGCTGCTATTAATCTCGCAGTGCGAAAGAAATGAATTCATGCACGGAGGGATTTGTCGGGCTATGGATATGGATTACATTGTTTTACGTTTGAATTGGACTCTGAATGTAATTCCAGCCGAGTGAGATTAAATTTATCAGATGAGCGTGTCTTGATTGCCCGTGCCTACCCGTACGTATATACCCAGAGGAACCCAATAAATTTGTGCAAATTCGAATATCTCATGCGTATAAGTCACGATGGAACTTTGACTCCAATGTCGGGACAACAATATCTTGTATCGTTTATTGTCAATGGGGTGGAATAGACACCTTTACAAATTCTTTGGGAGATGCTGGATTTTGTGGTGAGATTTCGTTGCGGGTTAGTTAGTTATCTAATAATGGAACGATTATCTAGCTACTCCTTTTAAATGATGCCTCAAGTGGTCAGAGTGAGACACTACAGTCAGGTCAAGCAGACCCTTGCTACCAAACTAATGTTACAAAATCTCGAAAGCAGGGGTGTCAAACTCATTTTTTTTGCGGGCCGCATTGTACTCATAGTTTTCTTCGGAGGCCCATTATGACTGTCAACTCATATTATATACAGTATAGGCTACACAACAAACTGATGAATAATGAACTTTGAAATCAGACACTAGTAAAAAAAATTCAAATATTTTAAAAAGATACATGGTAATAAAAATTGCTAGTAATATCCGTCATTTTTAAAAGTGAAGACAATTTGCAATTTTTGTATCGACACTTGAAGTCAACGCACAATTTGTCTTCGGGGACCACATAAAATAATGTGGCGGGTCGTATCTGGCCCCCGGGCCTTGAGTTTGACACCAATGTTCATTTGGAGTACTTATTTGAGTTCCTTCGTCCTACCAGATATATGGACACTGAATATTTGTGTCATTTTATTTTTTATTAATCTTTAGTAGTCGTAGGTAAAATACTATATCGATGTATATATCATGATTTTTTTTTTCCCCACATTTTTTTCTAAAAATGTATTCCTACGAATTTTCTGGCAAGACCTAGCAGTGTCCTACATGTGCCAACAATTTCCCGTTTTTTTTTCCCGTTTTTTTAGGTAGAATTAGCGTATTCCCTGATCGTTGTTCCGTAGCATACCACATGACCACGGGAACAGAAATACCGCACTTGTCTTCTTTCTGCTGACGACTTTATTTCCTCCCAAAGTGGTCTAACTTTGAAAATGTAAAAGCTGCGTTCCTTGTCGCATCAGAGAAAATCTCTCGCTGCATTTTCACGCCACGTCGCTTTCCACATTCGTCTTCCTCCCCGAAGCTGCTCCAGCGCATGACGTACGGCAAGCGTCGTTTCGTACGAAGCGGGGCGGGACGTAACATCCGCCGTTTGGCGTGCGGCTCGCTGTTTATCCCACCGGGCGAATGAATTTTTCATAAACTGGCCCCAAGAGCTTCATAAACGGCGAGTGAAAACGAGTCAGGCGATGAGTTGAAAGTGTTTTGTGCCGCCGAGGATGCGTAGACACCTGGCGGACGGCGAGCCGCTGCCGCCCTGCCTCATTCACGTCTGACCCCGATATCCATTTAGCCCTACTTTATGATTACCATAAAACGTGGCCTGTGTTTAAAAAAAAATAAAACAAAAAAAAAGCTACACGGGTCTCCGCTTCCATTAGTGTCTGTTTTTACTGGAAGGGGCCAAGCGTGTCCCACGGGTGGGTCTGAAACGTTCTCCCTGTCCTCCGCAGTCTCTCTGCAATCAAGGACTGTGCTTAAGTGGATGGCTACGCTGATGCTGATGTTAGCCAAATGGTTATTCATGCTGGCGTTGGAGAGATAATACAAGTTGAGTGTTTCCTCACAGAGAGAGCATCCTTGAGAGATAAAAGCTTTTATAACACTAGCGCCGTTGCCCATGCAGGGCCACGGAGAAAGCAAGTTAGGCTCGCTACAGTGAAGATGCCGCAGTACTTCCCCGTACTACGAATACCCGAATTCCTCGTTGATAGATCGAGAGCAAGATCGAAACACAAACCAATACCCTGTTCCGGAAGAGGTGACCACATCGTGGTTTACCCAATATTCGGGCTGGAAAAGGGGTGAGCTGGGAGTCTTTCAAAAACAATATTCAAGTCAAGTCGAGTCAAGTCAGGTTTGTTTATATAGCCTTAAATCTTAGAAAAGTAAGTCTCAAAGACAAAAATTGACAATTATTCTCAACATCCCATATATTCAGTTTTTTACGTGCTTTTACATGGCCTTTAAAAACCGGACTTCTGACAATAATCTGGTTTTAAAAGGTCTATTGGTTGCATGTAAACTTAGTCACTGATATTGATGGTGCTTGAGAGTCGAAACTAGGCTACATGAAGTTAAGTACTGTAAGAGATTGTTTTTCGTCGTTACCTTAAAATGAAAACGTGTCATTATTTTCCCTTCAGAATTTTGAACTCAACTCATTTTTATGGATAGAATACGGAAAAGTAATATCATTCTGTCAGTTGCTAAACTTTTGCTGTGAATTTATTAATCAAACACTGTCTTACTCTGAGGAATTTTCGAATCCATTTGAGCCCATCTTATCTGGAGAAACCTTTTCAGGATAACGCAAATACCAGAAACCCCAATGGAATAAATTGTCGGCGATCAACGACTCAGCTGGTTTATTTAAGCTGCCATCCTGATTAGCTGCCTGCGCAAAACTGTCTTCAAGTGAGGAGATTAGAATGTAAAAGCGAGTCCCTCAGGAATTTGGGGGAAGGTGGGGCGGTTGTCATAATATATGCAGTTGGGGCGTAAAATCTATTAGAAGCATTATGACAAGCGATCAATGTTGCTTCTTTATTCCCGATGACGAAACCAATACACTCATTAGCCGCCCTGATATGAATTGAAAGCTTTATTTTTAGCCGTGCCGCACGGCGACTCGATAAAGTGGGAGGAAAGAAGAACTATGTGGGATTTGGGGGAGGGGCAGGACTATTTCATCAATTACCACCTTGACATTCCGGCCGCGTCATCGGTGGGAATTGTACTCGCAGGAGATGCTTTTCCACCGGCCGACAATAATTGAACTACTGCGCCACGACAAATGAGAAAGAGCACCTAGACCCAAAAAAAAAAAAAACCTCGCTCGGCTCCCGTGACAAATGACGCCACACCTTCCGACTGTGGGGGGAAAGAAAAGCACGGGACAACATTCTGCTGCCGGTTGGGTTACACGGAGCATCTTTCCAGATCGATATCGGTCTGCCAATGACCATGTCTTTGTTCAGGCCTCAAGCGCCTGCTGCATTCTCGCGCCGCCAAATCCGTCGCCCTAATTGGGGAAACGCAAAGACAAGACAAGAGTGGGCTGGAGAATCACTCATGCGCTTTAGTTATCATTTCTTCCCCTGATATATGTACGGTAGATTTTTTTAATGGTGGATTTTAGTTTTTATAGTTATATTTATCCTCAGCCTCGGCATTCACAGAACATTTTGAAAGGATTTTTTGCAGTTTTACATTCTTCGCCCACCCCTCGTCATTTCCGGCAGCACAAATGCTTCTGGCCGCTAAGAGTCATGCTAATGTTAGCGTTATTCTTGCGCGCTCCACGTCACGCGCCATCAGAGGCCGGTTGGGGATGCGGAGGCTGAAATTAAGCAGAAAGAAAGAGCCATTAGTCGAGAAACGGGAGCAAAGAGGAAGGAATATATTTCAGCCCCGGTATGAATTATTCAGCTCTCTCCCAAGACGAGAATGCAAACACATTATTGATGCTTTTGTGCTCGTGTATCCTCAGTCTAGACATTTTCTCCCAATGTCTCACTGGCATTTGCGAGGTGATTATCTACTTTTTTTTTTCAAAACCGACTTCTGATGACCTGGAACACAGCACCTCGGATGCGGCGATCAAAAAGGAAATGTATGAAACTTTAATGGTTCAGCTTAACATTTAAAATGTGAACTCCTCGGCATGGAGAATTGTCGTCAACTGTACCCGTACTTGGAATCGGGCTGATTTTTAATTATATGTTATACATGTTATCACCGAAGGGAACTAAACAAAATGATTATATTGAATCAAGCTGATTTTCCCATGATTATTAGCTCATGTAACTCATATGTTTCACAGTTTCCGAGTCAAAATTAGCATTTTGCGCCTCGGCACAACACACTGAATAGCAAAACTAAGAATCACAGACATAAGATTTTCTGATAATTAAATCGGCGAGATGTTTTTAAAAAGCTTTGCACTCGTGACATACCCGCTAGTAATCACAAGTTGAGGCAAGCCTGGTGCTATTTACGCTGCACTAGCTAGCCAGCAACAAGATTTAGCTGGGTTGGTGGCGAAACAAGTGGAGTGTAGCTAAACACGTTACAGACTTGCTATTAAGTCAGTAATTATTGGCTCCATGGCCTGCATATAAGTTTCGTTCTCAAGAAGCGATGACAAGGAGAGACTGAGAAGTATTGCTAATTGCTAAGCTAACCTTAGCTTGACATTAAATCGTTTAATAATGGAATCAAACACGTTACAGAATTTCTATTAAGTCAGTAATCATTGGCTCCATGGCCTGCATTCAAGTTTCGTTGTCAAGAAGCAACGACAAGGAGAGACTGAGAAGTACTGCTAATTGCTAAGCTAACCCTAGCTTGACATTAAATCGTTTAATAATGGAATCAAGTGGCTTGGGTGAACGAATACATGTCACGGAAATCTGGAAAGTCTGAAATTTATGTTTGAGCATGATACTAGACAACAATTTAAAAAAACTAAAAACAATAGATTATATTAGTTACAATTTTTTTAATATAAATCTTCATACAGGTCCCTGAGACTAACCTGCAAAAAAATTGCTCCTCAAAATTTGAAAACTGCTCCTCAATGATTGATTCAAAGAAAGAAAAAAAAATTCACTTCAAGCCTTGTCATGCATTGGCCAACTAGTACTAGTGGGTCAGTAGGTCATGTGACCCCTTTGTTTAAACATTGATCGGTCTAGAGGTCTGTCACTAAACGCAGCACGGGTGGCTGAAGGGTCAAGTACTCATTAGTCACGCAAATAGTGCTGAGTGGAAATATCAATCACTAAATCTAGATGGATTGTTGAAATTGTTATTCATTCAAACGATCAGTCGACATGTCCGTCAACAAACGCATCATCAGTGATTGGTCGGTCGTGACTCTTTCACGCTGGCGTTGGTCAGTCAATTATTCTAATGCCAGTATTCCCTCGGGAGAATATTTGCATATATTACAGCTAATAAAATAAAATGGGCTTTTGAGAAATGCATAATTCAGCAGTACAAATAGCCAAGTTAATCAGGCAAAAAAAAACAAATTGTTTCCCCTCACTGAAGAATCGTAATCATTCGGATTTTTTAGAGAGCGCCTGCAAAGTGCCGTATAATCCAATCAAGACCAAATATATGTACAGGCCAGAAGGTTTTTACACTCCTGTGACTGTTTTCCCCCTTCTTTTTCATATTCCTCCTCATAATAAACGTAACCACAAAACGGTGAGTTCCGGCCCGCTCCTGGCGCAGAATCTAAATTTTTACCCGATTTCAGCGGCGGTTGAGGTTATTGCACCAGGAGAAACGCCGGTGGCGCTGTGATCACAAGCTTTAATGCCGCGCCTCCGCCTGCTGAGCCCTTTGGGGGTCCCAATTTCATCAGCTATATTACATCCCTCATTACCTTGGCTAGAAAGGGGAAAAATAATGTTGCTCTTTATGAACTTGGTTGGCCCCGAGCATGAATATGTGGCTTTTTTTTATTTTTATTTTTTTATACTGTCCATCCCATTCATGTGAATGGGAAGCGTGGAACATTAATGGCTTATTGGATATGTGAGTATGAATTAATAATGTTGTTTCACTTGGCAAAACTACTGTTTTTTTTTTAATTATCTCCCTACATGCTGGAAGTGTGTTGGCAATGGAGTTTAAAGATGAGCTCATCTTTGAAACTTCTTCATTATGTTGACCTAGTGGGATTTCATTTCATTTTTGTTTTTAGATAAAATATTTTTCACGATATGACGCCTCATTTCATTTCCTGCCAGCTTTTTTTTCAGTGAAAGGTTCTTCATTTTAGACCAATTAAGACCAATCGTACCTACCGAATTTTTTTTTAAACATTTTTTTTTTTTCGTCTCAGCTTGAGACTCTGCATTGTTTAGTGTTTGATTGTCGTTACTGTGTTTTCAGTTAATTAATTGTTGAAACTGTCTTTGTTCTAATGTCTGAGTCTTACTTTCGATGTAGCTGTGGTTGTTTTTGAAGTTGACTTGCGATTATTTAGTAATCAGCATTCGACTAGCTTGGGCTACCAAAGGTTTCTGACCAAAATGCGGAGAAAATAAGCAATTTGTGAAAAAAAGCATGGAAAGTTTTTTTTTGTAATACCTCAAACTAAAAAAGAACTAAATCAAGACTGAGAGCGCGCTTTTGTTGGCAATGATGATGCAATAGTCGGTCTACGTCTGTCATTACACTTGATAATCGTGAAAGCTCACAAAACCATACTAGTCACTGTTCGTCTTTATCATCATCCTCAAAACGTTCAGTATCTCCTGATCATGCCAAACATTGTTCAATCAACATTTCACATCAGCCATTTTTCATAATCCATCACATGCCCGACACGATCGTAATCGTCACAGCCCCTTCGCTTCGTCACTGCGCTCATTAGGCACTGACACGCAGTCCAACACGTTAGGTGGATTTTGCACAGAGCCCATTTTTTTTTGCACCTAGCGATTGTGCTCCGCAGGCCGCAAAAAAGAAAAAAAAAGTGCTGAATGGACAGCGGGCTAATCCTCTCACACTCCAGAGCGAACTGCTCTCAGCGTTCCCGCTCACTTCTCATTCCCGCGGAGCTACAAACCGATCAATGCGCGGGCGCTACGGCCTGACTGAGGCAAAATATCCCCGCCTTGCTTCATTATGCATCGGATTCTTGACTATCCCCCGCTAGGATTAGGTGCATGTGTGACAGTGATGGTGTAAGCAGGAAAACGCAGCTGGAAATATTGCAAGGTCCCGTTTCTACATATTTTATGTTTCACCATCCAGCCAACATACTCGATCATGTATTCAACTTCAAGCACGATCACAGCTTAGGCATGTTGGACTCAGCGATAAAGATTTTATTTATATATAAATGCGTCATTTACTTTTCTTGTGCCGTAACCCTTGTTGTGCTTCTCTAAAGGTGTCTGAAAGTATTTGGCCCACTGATTCACAGTAGATAAATAGTCTCTGGAATTAATTTTAAGAATTTTCAATGTCATTCAGGTATTGACTTTTGGCCCACTGATTCACTGTGGATATTCTCTTGAATTCATTTAAAAAAATGTTCAATGTCATTCGTATCGACTTATATTATATATATATATATATATATATATATATATATATATAAAATAAATAAAATTTATTAAAATTCAAACTGAAATTTTGCTAGTACAAAAGCCTCTTGAACGCATTTATTTATTTATTTATTTATTTATTTATTTATTTATGTGTTTGCTTACTGTAAGCTACAAGCACCGTATGGTAACAGATGACTCAACTTACTTGCGGCAGTAACGAAAGTAAACTAATTGTTACCCGCAACGCGATACTGTATGTAATTTGCATATTAACCCCCCCTCTGAAAAATAAAAAATAAACAACAACTCGAGAATGAAGCCAACAGCTTTTTGGATAACTGCACAGAGCTTTAACATTTTCTCGCTCATTATCACCGCATAGATGGCGTCTCACCCACCCTGCCCACCTTCTTGTGACCACGAATGCTGTGATATTTCAGGAAAAGTTGCCGCCTAGTTCCCAAAGTGTCGGAATTTAATTAACGCTCAAAGACGTGGAAGAAAAAAAAGAGTAGAGGAGCGAGAAACGGAGCTTAGCGTTTATGGTGAACTTATGGAGATGCTTGTTAGCTTGTTATAGTTGGCACGAATACAGTCAGGGGTCAATATGACCCGCTGTGTTTAACCATGAAAAAATGTCTTTGCCCTAAGACCTCTTCGGATTTGATTTGTCACAATGTAGATCAAATTGAAAACTGAGTTCGAACAAGGCCAGCATTAACATTTTTATCTCTTTTTCAAAGTTTTCAATTTTTCAAGGGGTCATTTTAACCCGCTAACATAACAGGAGGGTTCAGCTCAGGAAAAGTTGCTGAAATCTTTGCCGCCGGCACCCAGGTGGCCGGCATAGGCGACGAATCCATCCAAGAAAAGCTCGTGCAATGATTGGCCCCCCTCTCCGGTGCACGTTGCACAAAACCTTGAGGGGTCGGCATTCGGAACGAAGATGACACACTCGGGTGGCTAATGCGAGATTTTTGCCGCTAACCCGTCGACGGGCCCCGCAGTTCATGCGAAGCGCGGCGCTCGCCTTTGAAGTTTCCGAGGAAGCACAAATGGGAGCGAGAGGGAGGGAAACGGACCCACTCGCAGCTGCTCTGGCCTCCCCACTGAGGCAGCTGACACAGAGTTCCAAAAACGAGCCATTCAAAATGGATCGTTCCGCCTTTACAAAGAATCGCCTTTAGAGCGAGAGACTTATTCCTCATGCAAACGTTGGTCAGGCTACGTTTCCATTAGGGACATGCGATAATGAAAAAACAAAATAACATTATTTTGAATGATATTGAAATCACGATTAATAAAACGATTATTCATTGATTTCAAAACTTGGTGTTTAGTCAAAACATCACCTTTATTTTTTTTTCTCAAGTGCGAAATAACCTCGAATTTTCATGCTTTGCACACCTTCAAACCATGAATAAGCATTTCCCTTTTATCTTTATTAATTTCTTGCCCTGTTTTTATTATCACAAGTCTCGGGATTTACTAGGCTAACCTGGGACCGATAAAGAAATAAATACTAGCTTTTGTTACTTTAGGCTAAATGATTCCATCCACTTGAATCTTAAAGATGGATCTCTTAAGTTTGGCCAGTGAAAATTGGTACACATCATAACGTGACCCCTCGCTCCGCGGCGCCTCGGCATCCGATCGATCGATTCCACTTTGATGTGATGGGATGCTCTCGGAGCGCTTTCCTCCTCTGTACAGTGTTGAGACGCCGTGCTGCTACCTCGGTATTCAGGCCAAGATTCCCTCCATCTGCCATCCCACGCGGAAACTCATGCATAATAGATTAATTGTTCCTCACATCCACACGGGGGCCCCCCCCCCAACAGGTTAGTATTCCTGGAGTCAACAACGCTCAATAGGTCACTCGATTCGCCTGGAAATGAACGGCTCCACAACGGACGCTTATATTTTAGTAATGGACATCGTGTTTCACAAATGTACGGAAGTCAGCGGTGCCAATCTGACGTTTCGCTGACAGGCAATCGTGTCAGGAACCGAATCTGGAGGGGGACAAGACGATTCGCGAAGACGACCCGAGTCGAATATGGGCTGGCGTCTACTTTGCGGTGACATTCCGAGGACGGCTGACAGTCTTTGAGAAAAGCTGCCCTCTCCGTCGGAAATTTATCCCCCGCCTTTCCATTGACAGCGTCTCCCGTGTGGACGTCTTGGGGATATTGCTTCCTGTCTGAGAGAGACTTTCCGTGTAATGGCCGTGTTCTTGGCATATGGCATTTATTTGCAGCAGCACTCGGCGAGTCTAAAAGCTGTGTTTAAACAACGCCAAATCTTTCACATCCTGACTGGTGGGCGGAAAACATCTGCAGTTGAGATATCACTCGCAATCAACGGAGATTTTCTGCGAGACTAATAATTGAGTAGCTTGGAGAGCAATGGCCGAAAAATGGCTACCTAGCCGCTGAAAGGCGACATGTGGAGTTTTGTAATCGAGGTGTCCTGATTTCACTTTTCAATTTCAACCACTTCAGACACTTTAGATAACGTTCAAATTTACAGACGTTCTTGATTTTTCAACTTATTTGAGGTGCAATTGTTGGAAAAAAATGGTTTGAAATTGAAGTGTCCCAATTTCACTTGGGCTACCTCGTTGGGTTTTAAAGGTTGTAGTTATGCAGGGATGAATCCCGCAGCCAAATCGTAAGAAAATTAACAAGCTTATTTTTTTTTCCAGTGGCTCAACCAAGTGAGCAACATTGGGAAGATCAAAGATGGCTTAGTTTCTGGCAAGGACATCTTATTACAGTTATCCCTTTTTGGAATCTTTTAATTGCTGAAGACCCGGCAACACGAGGGAATCCTTTGCGAAATATTCGGCTCATGCATTCTGATTTTTGTCATTTTCAAACTTTTTTTTCCCTCCCAATCTTGGTTCCATCCTCTCTCCAATCCATCAGTCAATATCACTTAGATGTCAAAATTTAAGTGAGATCATAACATAGTTTGATGTTTGCGAATCAATCCTTCTTTTGAACGGCTCTTTTGAATCGATGCGAATTGATTCGTAGCTGTGAATTAGGTCGTTTGCTTTTTTGGGCCAATTTCTTATGAAATTTAGTAGCAAATCTAGTTAGATATACAAAATATATGATACAGTTTCAGAAAATATCTTTTCTCCAAAGATTGGGCATGGAATGTATTAGTTGTACTGTTGTGTTAACATGACCGGTAACGTAGCGGGTGAAATAGTCCTGGAAAATAATTTCAACAAAATAATGTGGACCCGATTGTTCATTTTCAGCCCTTAGAGGAGCAATGGTTGAAAACGGAGAGAAACAAATGCGGGCGGATTTCATTTTGTCTGCGGCTTTGCCTCGGCTATCCTTACAAAACAGACAAATCAATTCTTGGTGTTGGTGGTTCCTGTTGAGGCAAGGCTGTGGTTTGTTACCATTTGAGTGCCCCACTTTCCTCCCCTTTTCAGCAGGGACAATTTGTGTCCGTCCAACATATCACCGGCCTGGCCCGGGTGCTCGGGCTGCATACACAATCAGTTCCGATATGAAGCGGCGCTCGCCTCCAACACGGGCGCAGTTTGAGTGACATAGCTTGACGTGTTTAGCTCGTAGGCTGTCAGATGGCTCTTCCGCTTAGGAGTTTTGACACAATGAAAGATGTTATATTTCCTTGTCAGCACGAGTATTAGAGACGGGACGTCATGATGGTGAACTGATAGGAACAAGACATCTGCAAATGTTACACTCACTTGCTGCGTCGCTGACAGACAGGCTTTCGGTATGATCTCCAATTTGTAGTCGGATGGATACATGGATACAGTCAACTGCTGTCTAGTCTGTCTGTTATTCGCAAAATGACTTTTTTTTTGGGGTTCTGGAAGCTGTAATCAACTATTTGCTAAAATATATATTCCCTATTCAGAGTAATAGTAACATTCATTGGTGTCAAGGAAGTACGAGGGGTCTTGTTTTGCTACACGAAAGCGGGACGCATTGATCTGTGGAGTTTTTCGGAAACACCATGTTAAGTTACGTTCACGTCACAACTTCTTCACTTCTAAGACAAACCCGCAAAGTAGTCCCTGCTCCAAAATGAGTTCCTGCCAACACGAAGTACTTAAAACACTTGAACCCATCCGACTCTAAACGCTTGCTGTTTGTTCCTCTGCCCTTCCGAGTGTTTTGTAGAACGGCGCACCGGGGGCGTCCCTCGAGCCGACCGTTCTCGTGTTTCCCTACGGAACATAACGAGACTCGACACGCTATTTACAGGCCAGGAGCCGACAAGCGATAAGTGCGCTCGAAACCTGCGTGGTAACCAAACCACGCTCCCTCAACACCCAAACTGTTCTAGGGGGGAAACTTAAAACTGGAGCACCTCTAAAGCCTCATTAAATTTTAACCCGTGGACTTGAAGTGACAGCCCCCAGTAGAGGCGGCAAGTCTCCGGTATTTTTCTCCGCAGGATCACGCCGTCTTTGCAGAGACAGATGGGATTTGCCAGTCGACGTTTGAAGGAAAATACTTTTAAAACTGAACAAAAGTGCTCATGTTTGGGTTGTGTTTTTCAGTGGTGGTCAAAACACATAAAATAAAATAGAATATAATTTAATATTATATAATACAATATTTTAATACAATATTGTGACTTACTCACGTCTGAGGTATTCCAAATCTTAATGGGTGTAATCATTTGCCTCCCGATTGCCACTAATTGCCTTCAGCTATATTTTTGCACAGGCAGCATAGCAGACACCTCAAGGAAATAGATCTTGGGAAATATCACAATTTAATTTACAAACTGCACACTGACAATTGTCATTCTTCACATTTTCGGGGAAGAGAGGAGGGGGGGGGGGGGGGGCTAAAGAAAATGATAAAATTGACTTCATAGTTGATTATTCTCGGTTTTCCCCAGGACTACAGCTCGGTTTTCTCATGCCGGTGCGTAATTTGACACTTGACAAAGTGTGGTGAGCTTCATGGATGGATGACTATATCTATTGGGTCTGCCAGCAGGGGTTTTCATTGAACCAAACACACACACACACACACACATACCAATATGCTGTCTTTCTCCTTCAGTTATAAACCATTTTCCAAAATGAAAGTCCTTCCAGGCCAGTGAGAGTTCGAAAATACTTAAATGTCATACAAAATTTGCTTGGACTGATTGCCTTGTTTGGAATCACACTCTTAGTTTTACAGGCTTTAGCAATCATCTTGTCATGACTGCTTTAAGAAACAAAGTGGGCAATGTGCTTTTGATGGAATCGACTATTTATTAAACCCAATTGCGCTATTCCATCTCTGGCAAAAAAATATCCTGTCCCTCCCTCTTTCTTCTTCATATCTTGTATCATCAAGTTCAAGTCGGTCCGCATTCCTGTTGACATTTGAAACAAATCAGCTGCGGCAGGTCGGGATCCCCTTGGAATTGTCACCCCCACAAAGAGGTCAATCACAGGGATGAATGATTTGCTTTAGGCGGGATGAAGCGTTCGCTAGCTGCTACGCTAAGCTAATCCAAGCGTTGACTATCACTCTGTGGTTTTACCTGGTGTCAAGGGTATTTGTAGAGGGTCATCCCGCTTGTACCTGGACATCCCACTTGAATGTGCCAATGTGCTCCCTGACGGAAAAAAACTTGTCATTGAGCTAATCTTTTCCCCCTCCCAGCATTTTATGTTCTAACCTGCTCGTCTGGCAAGGCTCCACGCCACCTGTTGACCAAAAAAAAAAAGCTGTGTGTATTCACAGCTCATTTAGCATCGTATGATAACATGCACAGTTTTTTGGTCCATTATGTGTCATCTGGCAGGGGAATTCTCCGAGTACAGCTTGTAGCTTTTAGTGAGTTCATGCTTTCTTTGCCATCTGTCTTTATACGCCGGTCTGTTACCTTAACCCTGTTTGTACGGCGACTTGACATCTGCTCTGACCGTTTCGTATCGTACCTGGACAGATGGGAAGCTTTGCACATGCATCAGTAGAATTATCTTATCAGGAGGCTAGGAATCCATCCAGGCTACGGCAATATTATCATTATTTATTATAGTCCGGCAGTAGCAACCAAACATCATCTGGTTGGGCTTTTGGGTGAGTTATTTATCTAGCCAACCAACCAAATACCTCTCCGGCAAAAATCTGCCTTCTCAGCCCCTGATGCAGTATCACGGGTATTACAATCAGTATCGCAGACATTCTTATTTTGTAGATAATAAGATTTTATTAAGTATTTTTGATTGGGAACCGTTTAAAAAACAAAAACAGACGGCGCATCGCTTTGTCTTTTCAGTAGGTGACAGCGGGCTTTTATCTTCAACTAAAATACTTAAACGGGCGGCCCGCATAAACTGATGCGAGACCTTTTCTGGTTGGCACATCATAAACCTCATCTGACAACAATCTGAACATCGTAAACCTCATCTGACAACAATCTGTCGCCAATAAAAGCTTGACAAGCCGCGGACTGGTCAGGTCAAAACCACCCTCGGTTGCAATAACAGGAGGTGAAGCATGTCATCGTTCCCCCTCCTCCTCCTCCTCCTCCTCCTCCTCCTCCTCCATGTCCTCTCACCACAAGTGTTTCTGAAAGAAAGCAATCAATAGAGCGTTTGCACCTAAAAGGCCGTTATTCTGTAATAGCTGTCGTGACAAGCCCTTGCAGGTAATAGGTCAGCTCTATTGATTTGATCGGTTCATAAACACACGTTCCGACAGCTCCCGACCACGTATTAAGATTTTAATAACTCCTTGGCTTTAATTCTACAGGAAATGTAGCTCTGAGAGCTTTGCTGGCTGCGGAAATAGCTCTCGCATAAATCTTGTTCAGCCCACTTCAAGTGTCTGGAGTCATAAAATGCCTCCTCAGCCAAACTGCCATGCCAGGAACTTGATCAAACCGCCACAGCACATGCTACTTGCATTGTCTCGCCAGAGCTGTCACCACGTCGGCGGGTATTTTTTGGAACATGAAGCATCACCTCCAGTTGCACGGTAATATTGAAATGTCGGCGGTATAACACAAAGTGACGTGGACTCCTCTTTTAGTGTCGCCAACGGTCAGTGGTTTGTTGGTGAGCAAGGCCATATGCGATGCCGTTAAAAAGTTTAGCCAACCAACCAGCTCATGATTGATGGAGAATAAAATCAACGCATCGGATATTCTCCGTACGGAATTCTCATCATTAGGAGACGGTGCCCTTCATCAAACCGATATTGAGACGATGCAATCGTGCGCTCTCGGTCTCTCTCTCTTACTAATAAGCAGCGCTGTCTTTTTCATGCATGAGGGACCAGCGATCCCCCCCCCCCCTCAGTCAGACAGACTGCAGTGAAGATGGATGTGTCAGTCATCTCATCTCATCTCGGAGCAGAGTCGCGGGCTCCCCTTAAAATTGTTCCCACAAAGGTGGACGCCTGGAACAGTCCAAAATATCTTGAAGATTTAAGATTTCGGGGGTTACTAAAGGGTAAAGCCCAACTTCTGATTAGTCAAGTCATTTATCCTTTTGACCCAAAGGTGGAGTTGAAATTTTTCAACCTTACCTTATCCCTAAACTGTAACTGGAATCCTAACCCTACCCCCTAACTTGATACCTAACCCTAACCCAGGCTCTAAAACTGAAATTTAATTATAACCCCAACCCAGAACTCTTGAAATCGAACAGTATGACGGCTGCCCGTGGTGTCGGGCCACGACACCCTTCCCCGACTGTCGATTGGAACCAGCCTTGGAGAAACACAGAAACCAGAACAGTTGGTTCGGCTCATCTCCATCTGCCCCTCCTGTGGTGTCATGTCAATGAATAACAAGCAACCCAAACCCCGATATCCAATTATGTTAATCAGCACCGGGATGCAGATATAATAGTACTCGCGGCAGGTCGGAATATACGCTAATACTTGTGGCGCTGGCTCCATCTCATTCCGGTCATGGATGAAGGACACAGTGTCCAAGACGCGTCTGTCAGAGCTGACAGAATCTATTCCGCAGTGACGTTGTAAGAGTCGCAAAGGGTCTGACACGGTTCTTTCTGTCCCCTGATTTCCATCGAATTACCTCACCTGATCATGATTCTGATTGGACGTAGTATCCATCCAAACATTCAAATGACATAACGTCTTTCTCATCGGGTTCACAGATTTATGGTGCTCATCGATGGTGTCGTTTGGGTCGGTCAATCATCTCATAAATAAATAGCTGGTTCACAAAATGCAAGGCAGTCAAACAGCATTTATTTTTTTATTTTTTACAATCACACCCAAGCGTCAGACTCTTTCAATTCAGGTCAGAGCTCTTCTGCAATCACAGGCAGAATGATAAAGTGATCCCACTTAAGACAGCCTCGCCTCAAGTGCCCTATGGATCTACAAAGGAGTTAGGGAGCTGAGCGCACTGTGGACTGGAGGCTAAACACAGCCTGTGCTTTCCTAAAGAGCGCTACAATAAGAGACAAAGCAGCCTCATCTGCTCATCTTATTTCTTCTCGCATTTGGGTCGCAATAATAGCCGCGTTCCGCTCCCTTTGTAGTTCATTTAATTGGTGAGGGGTTCATCGTGCCGCATAATTCTAGACTTTGTGTTCAAAGTAGGCCCGGCTTTAACTTAATCGGTCCGGGCGGCGGCTGTCAAAAAAAAAAAAAAAAGCCGATCGATGCTTATAGTTTGTATTTAGGTGTCGCAATTTTGTGCAACCAACTGAAGACAAATTTTGGCTTTGGTGCGGTGAGCTGCTCCACTCTTGCTAACATGGCTAGTTTCAATGTAAATGTAAATAGCATTTTAATAGCATTTCTTACTTACGTTATCTTTAAAAAAATAAATGACTTACTGACTGATTTGTTGCTTTCAGAATTCCAAAAAATTAATTGAACACGCATCGGCGTTGTAAAAGTCTTTTTGGAGCCGTATGCTAAATCTAACTAAGTCGGCCATTTTGATTTACCATTTTGTTTTTAGCCTTTTATCCAATCAACATCAAAATGGTTTTATCTGAAGACCTTTGCGATGAAAACTAAAATCAACCCCTGCAGGTACAATTTGTCTGGAGAGTGAGTGCTAAAAAAACAAATGTGTTTGTCACCATCCTTCACGCCTACCTGCCTCACTTCTTCTCGACTCCTCCTCCCTGGCTATATATAGACCCCGTCTGATTAAACACCAAGGCTGTTACCGCGTGAGAGGTGGCGAGCGAGAAATAACAGCCATGTGCGTGGAAGTTAAACGCCGCATCAAACACCTTGAACACATGCTCCGGCAAGATGGAGGGGGGGGAGTGGGGGGAGTGAGATGCTACACAGCCTCACGGTTACTAGCAGCTGTTTGGGGTACGGGGAACCTGGCAGGTACAGATCACTGGGGAGCTCACCGCGGCACCCAAGTCTCCCCCTACTCTGTTGGCCTCATTTATTTGCCTCCTCCTACTTTTTCCACTCCAGACACATCTTTGTCTAACACCATTTTGTCTTGATTCTCTCCATCGAATATCTTGCTATTGTCTGTTGGTATCTTGGTGTCAAGAAAAATGAGGCAATTAAGTTAGAACCTTGCACGTGGGCAAAGAGAATCCCAGTCTTTCCAGTTTTAGTTGATTAAAAAAGATATTAAGAGATGTGAACAATCCAGTTGCTTCCTGTCTGAGCACAAGTGGGGGATGGAGGAGCTGGGCAGGTGTTTGGCAACACGTTGGGGGAATAGAGCGGCTCAACAGCACGTTGGCGGATCACAGGCGGTATCAGATGCAACCTGGTTGTGCGCCAAAGCCCCGCATAACAATCTGGCCCAGTCTGTCCCCCAACCCACCAACTCCCCCAAAGCCAGTGCCAGACGCGCTGGTGACGAACGGTCGTTCGCTCCTTCCCACGCACAATGATCATGAATCGAGATTCACCACTTTGGCCGTACTTTGCTGGCACGTGCGTAAAAGCTTCGTCGACTGGCACGAAAATTGCCTGTTAAATGCACGAGTAATTCCGTAGGTGAGATGAATGCAGTTTTTTCATGCAGTGGCTACAGTGTTATGTAAACTTTCAGTATCTCATCTGATCCACCACAAGTAATTATTGCCTCTGGCACCCTCAAAAAGCAATTTCTCTCGTTGCTTTTTATGTCATGACAGTGTGTTTTTGACTGACTGTTGATTTTTTGTAAAAAAAAGAAAAACAGATTTGGGGTCTTTTGAGGGCGGAAGATTTATTCTTCCATACCACTAACGAATCAACGAACCAACGAACCAACTAACTAACTAACTAACTAACTAACTAACTAACTAACTAACTAACTAACTAACTAACTAACTAACTAACTAACTAACTAACTAACTAACTAACTAACTAACCAACTAACTAAATGACTCTAACCGACTCTAAGTCTAACTAACTCCAACTAACTAACTCTAACTAACTCCAACTAACTTCTCTTAAATCCAACTGACTCCAACTAACCCCAACTAACTCCCGCCAACACCCGCCAACACCAACTAACTCCCGCTAACTCCAACGAACTCCCGCTAACTTAAACTGACTCCAACTAACTCCAACCAACTCTGACCAACCCCAACTAACTCCCACCAACTCGAACTAACTCCAACAAACTCCCACTTAATCCAACTAACTCCTACTAATTCTTACAAACCCCCACAGACCCA